>NW_010550940.1:0-36021 GCF_000687285.1 Phaethon lepturus | reverse complement strand
ATTCCTGCAGGACGAGCCTTGTAACCTTCCCAACCTTGAGGTTTTCTATTTCAATTGCCATCGCTGGTATAAGATTTATAGGGGTTTATTATTTTTATTTTTTAACCCTCTTGACCCATTGTAAGCTGAGGAGGAAAATTCCTTTGTATTTTCAGGGAAGAGGAATATCTATTTAACATGTTTGCCACACAGTGTACGTCCTTCATGAATTAATCATTGAGGGGGCGTATTTGTTTACCAGGACTGGCTGGATAGTCATTAAATCAGTGCTAGGAACTTGCTTCTTGCCCTGGAGCATTATGCATCAGGACTGTTTTAATTGCAGATGGAGGAATCACCATGAGGCTGTCCCTAATGCAAGCACCTGCTGCAAATGACTCAGTCCCCGCATTACCCTCCAGCAGGGTCCGGGTACATCTGCCAATATCTGTCATTATCTGAGGCACACTTGTCAAAACCATGCATCCCTTTAAGCTCCTGTGTGTTCCGGCAAGGGACCCTTGTCAGTGTTTCTGGCACCTGCAGACTGCTGTGCACCTGGTATTTAAATGGCAGAGAAATGTGTTTTGATTGTTTTCTCTCTTTAATGAACCCACCTGAGGGACATTTAGCTCTTTATCGAGTAGCCTGTTACCCAGTCACTCACATTTACACTGCTTGTGTGGAAATTCAGAACTCACTTGTGCTATTATACTAATCCATCTGCCAGAAGTCTTATGACAAAATCTGCAGGGCTCCCTAAGGAGACTTTTGTACTGGTAATTTAAGCTAATGATTTCTAAACATATTTAGTCAGTTTTATGAAGACCTCATTAGAATGTGACTGTTTATTAAAAATCTAAATGAGGTCTCACAGTCTCACAGAAAAATCATTGCTGAGTTGCATGAACAGTTCTTTGATAATGGATTATGAAGTGGTTTTTAGTTGAGATTGGTCTAGGTTGACGTAAGAACTTGTACAAAAAAACCAAAAAGCAGCCGTTGAAGCAGCCTTGAAAAAGTCTCTGTCGTCTTCATGCTGGGGTCAACAACTTTCCGCTCACAATGAAGTTCTCAAAAAGGGAATGACAATTTATGGTATAATATACCTACATTTTAGTGCAAGAGTCAGAATTTTCCAAACCACACACTAACAGGTAAAAGCAAAACCAAGGCTCATAAAAGTCTATCAGTGTGACCACAAGCTATTTCGAAAGAATGTATTTTGGATTATATTAATGCAAGAGGCCTGCATGCTCACATTTGTAAGTAGTAGAGCAACTGAAGATGATAGTGTAAATTCAGACATCTTTTCCTGAGAGACTTAACATAATCTGGTGGATTATTCTAGAAGAAACAAAACTTTTTATCCCACCAGTGTAGAGGTGATCAGAAACAGAAACAAGAGAACATCTTGCTTATTCCAAGACTGCTGTGGAGTACAGACTCCAAAAAACAGAGCTGGATCCTTCTGTGGAAAGCAATGGGAACTGGATCAAGGTCTTTATGTACTGGCCAAAGTCTCAGGTTGCTTCTTCAAGTGTTTCAATGTTTGAACACATTGAAATAGTTCTTTCCTCCTTAAAGGATTATGCTGGGAAGATTTAGAATATATTCAATTGTGCCATCTAGCTGTCACCTCCATCTTTGCTCTTGTTAGGCCAGTACTAATACTTGGTTGGCAGAATCAAACTTGGCATGTCACATCATTTGTCATTTGTCAGTAGTCACTTTCTCTCCCACTCCTTGTTTTTGCTTGAGGCAGAAATAAGTTAGTAATATCTGATTAATAAATGGTGAAATGCACTGATGAAATTCAGTGGAGGAGGTTGATACATAAATGTGCTGCAAGGACTCAGGATTGTCTATCACGCTTTTAATATAACAAAGTATTTACCAAAAAAATCGCTAGAAATAATTATAAAAAATAAAACCTCACCCCAGGAGCATAGTAATTACAGTAATTAGAGTTTCACAATTATTATCCAGAATTAGAAAACATCCAGTGCTAATAGTGTTAATAAGCATACAAAAGACCCTTTTTTTGAAAGAAGGCGAGGTTGACTACAGCAGAATGGATGTTACACAAACAGGGGAATGAAGGTCAGCCATAGACTGGTAAATAGCCCCTGTGCCTGCACGCACACCTTAGCGCTACTGAAACAGCCTCTCACGGCCACCTTCTCTCTCAGGAGTGCCGTGCTTTCCCGATAGCCATCTCACACTCCTCCTGGGTGACTTTTCCCTCTCAGGAGCTGGCAGGGCTGTATCCCTTTCCCAGGCTGGCACAGGGAAAAAGAAAGAACACAGTGGCGACTTAGCTTTTCCTTTGCTTGTTTTACTGGACCTGTGGCTGCCATGCTACATACATGGCACTCTCATCTGCCTGGCTGCAAAAATGTTGATGGGTCTGACTTTTCATGCTTAAAAAAGTATTGGGGTCTACATGACAGTGAGGAGACCCATACAAAGGTCTTCTGACAGAAAGAGACTATCTCCTTGCTGCTGGTTGACTAAAAAAGTTCCCTGTTGTAAGATAAAATCTGTCAGGAAAGAGTTCTTCTCAGGAAAGACTGTGTGGGCGCAGCTCTAAGCGGTCATATGTGCACATGCTGGGGCCTTGGGTCCAAGCTTGGTCCTTGCTCAGGATGTGCAACCTTGGTCAGCATTCAAGAAACATTTCTAAACCAGATAGAAACAAATAAGTTTCCTTAACAAACAAAATCCAGAAGTCTTTATGTTGAACCAGATCTTCAGGTCCACCTGATGATTTGTTTCTGTTATAGACAGACATGAGACATCCAAGAAAAACTGCCAAATAAAACCCTGTCCAAAGAATTCTTACTGAAAACACATTGCAAGAACAAAACAAAAACTTTATAGGAAATTTCAGCAACATAAAAGCTGTGTGAAATTGCCAGGGGACTTGCCACCTATTCTTAGAATAAAAAAGGAGGTTTTTCACACAAAGCTATTATGAAGCTTGCACTTACACATGTTACAAGTTTTGATTATCTTCCATGCAGAAGAATAAACAAAGGTAAATTCAAATTGTGTTTAAGATTCAGATCACCTATTATGGAGATATTGCAGAGGTGAAAACAGTAACTCCTCAACACGTCTCACAAGCAGCACATTTGTATTTGGTATAAATGGAAGAACACTCTATCTAATTGAAACTGCCTCTAAAGGTAATAAGCCAAATTACCTACATTGGAATTAGTTCAGGATTCTGGCATTAGCGCTCCTTAGGAGGTGTGCCAAAGAGTTTGTAAGCATATTGGTGACTAAGATTTCATTTTAACTTTTCTACTGAAAGAAAGAAACCGCATTTTATAAACAAGAAGGAGAAAGGTTGCTCTGTAAAACCCTTCCCTACCTCTAGGTAATTGTAGTCTCAACTTCTGAAACCTCTAAATGGTGTCCTTCCCCATGTAGAGAAGAATTTTTTCTTAATCATGTGTACCCAGAAAACCTGGGACCTGTGTGTATGGTACATATTCTGTTTTACTATTGGTTTCACTGTAATTCCAGTATCTCCTATTGAAGAGAGCAGAGTTTATTTTTTTACATGGTATCAATGAGAAAAAGGAAAGTATCGTAATTTAAAACTATTGTTAATCTTTCAAGTCAGTGAACCCCTCTAGTCGTCAAAACAGATTTCAGCTTTCTAGACTCCTAACCAGAAATAACAAGTTGGCATTATTCCATTATGTGTAGCAGGGAGGAGCCCTTAGGGAAAAAAATTGGCTGTTGCTCTTCAGGAAAGAGGAGGAAGCATTCTTTGCAGTCATTTAATAAAGATGTTCCCAGATTAGCAGCATCAAACAGGACATCAACCTACAAGCATTCAGCACTGTCCCATGTCACTCAAAGCAGACATGGTTTCAGCTTTCAAGTGTTTTGATGCATTCTCGTTTCAAGTAAAAGCTGTGTTTCAAAGAATGTTAATCAACAGAGATTAATATCTTAATGCTCACTAATCTAATTGACATAATTCACTTTTAGAAGTAAATAGAAGAGGTTTAAGGATATGCAAATGCATCGGCCCCCTTGTTGGGCTAGCTATTGAAGTGCTGCTAAGGTGTAGGATGCGAGTGTAAGTGCAGTTGGCAAAGAGGGCTTCAAGTTGTTCTTTGAAATGTCGGGGCTAGCGAAATGTCTTCATCACTGCAAGTCTCCTCACTTCAGCAGTCTTGTGAAATTAATCTCTCAGTCTCCCTCTCAAAGAAGAAGTATCCTGGAGGCACTGACACAATTTTACCTTACCCAGTAGAGTAACATGTAGAGCTTTCTAACCTAACATCAGATGATCAGGTTTCAGAGCCAGAAGGCAATCCGCTAACTTGGTGGTGCTCTGTAGCTCAACAAATGGCATGATTTTGCTCTTGGAACGGAAGCATGATTCAGTGCACAGGCTGTTCTGCTCAATGCAGGTACATCAGGTCCTCAGAGCACAGGATCCGAGCGATAGGCACATGATTTCACAGTTGTGCAAGGGATTAAGACAGGCTCTGAAGAGCTCCAGCTAATCCTGTAACCATCTATCATCTTGGCATGGGGCCACCCTTCTCATGTGCTCTGTGCTCAGCCTTTTCTCCTCCAGGGCTGTACTACATTTGCACTAATTTACAGCCTTTTTTAAGGACCAGTAGGAGACAAAATTGCCTAAACATAAGCAATGAAATAGAGGCAATCCATATTCTTTGGCTGGTATTAGCAACGAAGGTGGGAACACTACAACAGTTTTGCCTTGGATTATCTTTACCCTAAAGCAATTCTTCTAAACTAATTCTTTTTTATGGCCAAAGGAAGGTCACACCATGGGTTTGGCCTGTCGTCTTAATATCTAACCCAAGCTACCAGGATGACGATATGCTAACAGTACACCTGATCCTTAAGAGCAAAGGGTTGGCACTCATTCCCTCAGGTGGAAAGCATTAGTGCATGGCAACTGCTGGACATGTCCAGAAAGCCAGCTCTTCTGGGCAGAAGCTGATTGAGAGTGCATCCACCAGGCAACCTAGGATTGCGCTGCTGGGGCAACACGGGGCAGCAGAATGCGGAGAATTATATCAGCTCTGAGTCATCACTGAAAGAAATTAGACCGAGCTAGTAAAAATCATGGAGACATCTCCCCCGCTCTGGGAGCTGTGAACAACATAAAGATTTCTGGCTGCCTTTGTACAGACCCATTCATCTGATGGTGCCAAATAGTATCTTAAATGTTGTATTTCTCAATACTCTTCCATATCTTTTTTAGAAAACTATAAAATGAGGTATAAATCAATTAACTGACTTGCTCAAATGCAAACAAAGAAAATGAAAAAAGAAAGACTGGGTTTTTTTTTTCTGCCAGAGGTTATTTTATAGCTTATAAAACGTTCTTAAATCACAATACATTTTTTGTTTGAAAAGTATTTAAATAAAAATACTTTCAATTATTGGATGTCCTTTTACTTCCAGTCAGCCAAATAAAAGTATATGATGTTATCCTAGCTACATCTGTAAAATCTGTTAAAAATTTCCTCCAGTGAGCTTGGTTGGCTATTTCATTTTATATCCTAGAGGTTCCACTTCAAAATTTATGGCTGACTTATCATCATTACTTAGTTCAGATTAATTTTAAATTAGAATATATAATACTGCTCTTCACTAACGACAATCCATGCAGTACATAGCCAGTTCTATCACCTTTTTACTAAGAATATTTCAGAATCAAAGGAAATTGGAAACTTTGAATAATGTGTTATTTAAACTGTTCTATACAAACTACAAAGTATATTTCACAGCCAGCTCACATATTAATTCTGTAATATTCCTCCTATTCCAAATCTCTAAGTAAATGAATTACTGTCCTGGCTTTCATACTGCCTTTAGCTGGATGTGTCACATTGCCAAATGGCTAAATATACAGCTTCAGAAGTCACAATTTGTGTTCATTAGCTATCCACTGCCTACATTGTTTGTTATATTTAGAAGTAACAACAGCAACTTTCCACCTTCATTTTTAATTCTTAGTTTCTCATAGTAGACTATTTTGCTGGGGAATGGAGCTAGGAGATGGAAGTAGGTAATCATCTTCTCCAAATTTCTAAAATTATTAGTAAAATAAACATGTTTGGAACAATTGGACAGTGTACCTTGGGATGAATAGATTAAAGCAGAGCATTTTCATTATGTCTTTGGCAATCACCCTTTTATCTCATCTTGTGATGAACATCTGTATTTTTTGGCACATTGTTAGAATACAAATGTGGGGTGTATCTGAACAAACTCTCAATTATAGTTCTGCTCAGATGAGATTTCAAAATTATGTTTTCTACTTTGTGGATGATATTTACTGTTACGGTAGCAACTGTGTGAAAAAAAAAAATCTAACACATTTAATATTCCGTTCTGGATTCGTGTATCAGTTATTTAGCTAAACCTTCTGTTAGTAGTTTTTGGGTTTTTTTAAAAACATGTACCAAATGTTTATAAAAAGAGAAAGAGATTCATCAAGTCACAGTAGCTAAAGCTGTACTAAAAAGAAAAAATGAACAAACATATGTTACCAGCAGTGTTTCTCATATTTCATGAATAAAAACATATTCTGTTTTGTTGCAATTGTCTTTCCTTGTACAAATAAAGGCCCTGATCCAATAAACTTTTATAAGTATGATTTTGATTTACACTATTTAATGTATTTTCTGTCTTTAAGACCCTTTTGCATTTCTTTGAGAGATCCTGGAGGAGGTGGGAGACTGGTGTTTAAGCATTTACTTAATTTTTGGCTCACCGGGAGTCCATAGAATTCCCTTGTCCAGAGCTCAGCATGTGCAGCAGCATTGCAGAACGAGAGCCAAAAGTAGGAAAAAAGCCTGAATTTAAAAAAACCAGTTGATTCCTGCCCCCCCCAGTGAGTGAATCATTTAGTGTTGGTCTGTGGCTCTGACTGCGGCTCTGGCACCGTTCCCGCAGCTGTTACAGCCCCTATTCCACTCGGGAGAGTTTTCAGGAAATTGTGTTGTCATGGATCCTTCTGCTCAGCTCCAATCTGCTCCGTGCCCAAAGTCCCCTGTGCAGCAGAGTAAGAAATCCCCGGCAGGCCCAAGCTGCGTGAGGCATGAAAGGCTAGAACTTCTGTGCAACCTCCCCTAATTACTCCATGGGATCATCTTAAATAAGGTTTAAAAAAAGAGCGTAAGCAAATCCAACAGTTGAGGCATAAGAAGGTGGGGACTGTGCTCTTCTAAATTGGTCTTTCTAAATGTCCCTAGTTCTTAGTCATAATCCAGACTGTCTAGACTTACCAAGTTAGAAACAGGCATGTTTCCTTCAAGACTGAGCAATTTAATTCAGCCAGGGTTTGTTTTTTTCCCCCAATTGTTTATGTTACTAAACTAGAGCTGTTTTGAGGATGGCAGGCACCCATCAGAAAGAAACAAGGCTAAAGTTAGCAACAAAGAGACACGCTGACGAGTAGTGCCGTGACTGGGATCACTACTGCAGCTGCTCCCTTCCTACGTGCGTTGGCCGTCTTCATGTGGTTCAGGTTCCACCTATGGAAAGGATAAGTGAACAGGCAGGAAAAGGAAATCAGGTCCAGAGACGGGGCCGTCAGTGGGCTGCTCCAGTCTGGAGGCAGTGTGAATTGCCTGATCCTGCACGGAGAGTCAAAAAATCATCTTAGCCATAGGTAGGAAAATGCTGTTTCAGGGGGTTCCCAGCAATGACTGTAAGGAGTCGGTTTGCTGGCCTAAGGGATTTGAACATTGTGAATTGTCTGGATTATTTTAACAGCACAGACAAAAAAAAATGAGCATTCGGTGTTCTTCACATAGCTTCTGTCAGAGGGTGTTTGGAAATACATCCAAACAAGGTAAGATCTGAATAAATATCAAGTACGCGCAACAATAGATAGTGGCAGCAGCTACTAAACTGCTTACAGCAACATTTAATACTTTTGAAATGGTTGTTCACTGCTTACAGCTGATAGGTGTGCTTTAGAGATGAATGCACGTTTGCCAGAGGTCCTGCCATTTAGGGACTGGTCCTCGGTTTGGCCCTTGGCTGGTGGAAACCTTCTCATCCACACTGACACCCTGTCAGCTTGCTGGTGAGCGTGGTGGGGAGCAGTCTTGGTACCCTTGCCCTGGTACAGGAGTGCTAGGCACCACCAGGACCGTCCAGTGTCCCAGCTCCAAGCCTCTTGCTATGGAAGGGAACTGTATAACATGGTGTTCGCCAGTTGTCCTGAAGCCATGCTTAATACCAGATGAAACGTGAAGAATATGAAGAATTTTTCTTAGCCAGTACCTAATACGGTTACTAGGTCTGAAGAAAAGCATAGAGAAATAAATAAAACCTGCTTATAGCTACCTGAACTTCAGCTGTGCATGAGGAGCTTTCCATCAGCTGTGTAAGCAGGAGTAAGCTGTTAGGATGCTTGTATAATTTTGTGGCTGGGAGCCAGGGCTTACAACCAGGCTACTCTCTTTCTCTAAAGAGAATTCTGATGTGGGGTTGTGTTTTTCCAGCCCTTCAACTGAGTTCTATTCAGATGTAAATTTTATCCTGCTAAAGAGTCAGAAAAAGTGTCAGAACTACTGACCCTGCCAAGGTCAAAGGCAAACTTTTTATTTTATCAGCCAACGTTACTACGTTGGTGTGGCAAGACTTCTTTTCTCTCCAGACAGTAAATAGGGGTTGTACATGATTATCAGCTACATCACTTGAAGCAAATTCTGAGGAAAGCATTCTCTTCTGACTGACCGGACAAGGTTTGACTCTCTGCATAATCCTTTATATACTGAATGTGGAGTTTGTATAAATAAATTGAATCATGCATTACAGTTTTCACTGTATGCTTATCCAAATGTACATCAGTTTTACCTTTTGCACAAGACTAGACATGATAGTCATCCAAATATTTTGGCCTGAAGGTGTGTTTGAGGAATACTCCACCAGTTGTGAAGTTTCATTTTGTTTTATTTTTCTATCAGTTTTCCATTGAGTATTTGAAGCGTTTGGGTTTTTTACCCAACCCATTTAAGTGTATACTTATGGAAACCAGTAGTTTTACATGTATTAGAAGATCCATTTTAAATTTTCCCTTCTGTGAGAAAGAGAGAAACCATTCCATGCAGCAAATGTATAACAGATGCTACTCCTAGCACGTACTGCACTACTGGACAATGGCCAGATACAGTGGTTATAGCATAGCTATTACTATGATAGAGCAGGATAAAAGAGAGCTATGTAAGTAATGTGTTAGCTTCCCTGCCCACCACCTTGTCCACACAAATAGGAAGGAGAAGAAAATTCTTAAGTCTGTCAACTATCTACCTCCCCACAACCACCCACCTTAAAAAATGGCAGAATAATAGTGCATGTCTGAATATGTTGAATGCTGTGAGTCCATCCCAACTAGACCACACCAGGGCTCAGAAAATCTGAAAAATTCACAAAAAGTGAATCTGAAAAAAAAAGTGAATCTGAAAAAGTTCACAAAACCCACCTTCTTTCCATCTCCATATCCCAGGATAAATTTGCCAAGAATGCATAGCTCTAGAAGCCTACTGAAATCAGTATGGTGGAAAGGGGAATTCATCTCACCTAACCTAAGCCATCAAGAAGCCAAACACCTAGGCGAAGGCAGTCATCTAGACTCTTTTCACAGTTAACAAAAATAAACGCACCTCTAGAACGCATTCATCCTACTCATCTTAGTTTGAGCTGAGATAAATCCCACCTGTAGTGTTTGGGGTCACCTAGTGAATTGGTGGCCCAGACATAAAACTTACCTCTTGAAGTCAAGTGTTGGGTTTTGCCATTTGACCGCTCACTGGTTCCTTTGGAAAGTTAATCTCAGAAAACGGATCCTTTTCAAACAGTAGAGAAGATCCTTCCTGTCTGAAAAAAAATGTTTTCATTTTAGAAGGTAGGAAGATATTTTTGAGACAAATCACCAACTAGAGGTTGGGGAAAAAACCTTCTGGTGGTAGTTTTCCCTCTGGGCACACCCTGTGTTGGAAAGCACAGGAAATGAGCAGTTACTGTAACTGACTTATGCAGCTTATAAATGTCCCTTGTGCTCCGTATACGTTTGCCTTACTTCACTAACCACCACACAAATCTCACCTGCAACTCTGAAAGATGTCTTTAAAAAAGAAGAGGCAAAGTCCCTTAAGCATTAATCATTTCCACATGTAGGAAATGTGACTGTTTTGCGCGTGATTGCACTTTAAACCAGAAATCATTGCACAGAATACAGAACAGATTCAGTATGAACCTTCTAAAATAAATGAACCTTAATTTCTTTTGTATTTTTTAAAGGTCAAGTGCTGCAAATACTGGCCAGATGACACAGAGATATATAAAGACATTAAAGTAACCCTAATAGAAACAGAGCTCCTGGCTGAATATGTGATTCGAACATTTGCAGTAGAAAAGGTAAGTTTCCAAATTCGGTTTTCTTCAGTACAACGGTATCTGCCTAAATAACTAATATAACAGGTTCAACACAGGAAAGTTAAATCTTTTGACTGACATCCCGGTTTTGTAGCTATTCTTTGGGTAAACGACTACCGCCCTCTTATGGTAAACTGTGTTTTTCTTTAAATGCAGCGACTTTTCTGTGCTTTCTGTCACTGTTGGCCCCTGCCTGAGTTAGAAAAAGTGATGTTCCTTGCCTAGGAGAAATCGAAGCCTCTCTCCCAGCAATCAATTGAAAAACACATTCGTGCTGTTTTCCCATCTTATGTTCCCCACAATCATTTTCTGTCTGTACCAGAGGCTGCATGCACCATTATTCAGAAGTCCATGGTGGAGAATACTGTTATCTGTTGGGCCGGTGTGTTCCTAGTCTGCAGAGACATAGTTGAAACAAACTAATTTTCTTCTTAAGGCAATTTCACTTTTCATCTGGAATCCATTTTTATATGGAGAGTTCCAATCAGCATGTTGTATTCCTGTTTATTAGAATAATGACATGAATTTGTTTGACGCTTACTAGATCTTGTAGCTCTCCCAAACAGCTTACAATATATGGACAACATACAATTAGCAAATAACGTATTTGCTGAAAGTGAGAACAAGCAGGGTCAGTCAAAATCCGTGTGTCCCACATTTTGTGTCAATTCTGGGGTTTTATTCAGACCATTAAAGGATAGAAGTGTTTTAATTGTATGTATCAATACTCATTTGAGTTGCAAAACAATGAGGAAAGAGCCTCTTTGGAAGATTTGATATTCCTAATGGTGCACTGAGTAACATTCTCTCAGTATCACCATGAGTAGATTTTCAACTAATTAGGTTAGAAAACTCCATTTGATTTAGTTGCAGTGCCTGTGATACACTGGTTCTCTCTAATGACGAAATAGTATTCAACTATGATTTTGAAGAACATAATCTTTAGCATCAAAGAATCCTGCACCTAGGTAGATGAAACTGCCAAAAAGATGACCCAACAAGGTCTCTGTACATGCATCCACAGTAACAAAGAAATTAGTTTTTTTCCTGTTTTATTCTTCAATCTAATACTTAAATTTGCATCAATACAGCAACCTGAGGGTAATGATAATAGAATTACGTGGTTTGAACGAACTGAAATATTGTATCATGTTTACCACTATACATATGGTACATCGAATTCATTCAAGCCTGTTGTTTCCTCGCATTTAGATATTTTTAATAAACAGATGAGAAACGGTGGCTACACTTTGAAGTAGATGAAGCACTGGTTGATTTCTATTCTGCAAATTTTAAGCCCATGCTTTGATGTTAGCTTTTCACTTCTTAACTGGGACCGGAAAAAAAAGACCTAGAGGATTTTACAGTTGATCATAACCAAACTGTCTTGAATAAGTGCATTAGAACAGATAGAGATAAAAGGCACTAAACATTTTTTTTCTCAAGAAAAATCTCCATCTGAAAAGATTTCATTTAGACACTGTTTTTTAATAGTTGGTAGTCTTTCAGTAAGCCCCTAAAAGTGGTGTCAGTGTAGTTTGAGTAAAGTACATTTGTTTTTACCCTACTTTCCGTATTTTTTAACTCTTCCAACGGTACTGGAAGGTCAAGTCTAAACATGTCTTCCACCATAATTCTCTCAAGTTTATATTTCTGATCTGCTGGGACTGATACTTTTCAGCCTCTCTAAGTCAAGCTGCATGATGAGACAGAGTGCACCCTAACCAAACCTGCAGATAATACAAAGCGAAGGGTGGTGTTGAAATGCTGAACATTGGAGCCTTAGTTCCAAAGGACGTGAAAATTTGGCCAACAGAAATTTCAGTAATTCAACGAGGAAAAATGCAAAGTTCTGTGCCTTAGGTAGCCTAGCCCCATGTGTCAGTACAGGCTGTGACATCCTGGGACAACATCTGACATCCAAGATGATTACGTATGTAGGACATACGAGCTGCAAGGGGAGGTTAAGAGAGTTGGCTTTGTTCAGTGTAGTAGAGATGAGGAGGAGAGGTGGGGAGGATCTAACTGCAGCCTGTGACTACCTCAAAGATGTTCAAGAAAATCAGGGACACCAAATTCTCATTCTTCTCCACGGTAATGGAGGGTAAAACAAGGGACAATGGCCAAGAAGTTGCAGCATGGAAGACTTGCACTGGAAAAACTCCTTCAGAAGGAGAGTAGTGCAGTGCTAAAGCAGGTTACTCAGAAAAGTTGTGGAGTCTCCATTCTTGGAGGTCATCTGGGCTCAGCTAGACAGATCCACTGGTGACCTGATCTAGTGTTGGCCATAGACCCACTCTGATTGGGAGGTTGGACTGGAGACCTCCAGAGGTTCCTTCTGACCATCTTTTCTATTTGTGGATGAACATCTCATACCTGCTCGTAAAATACAATTTAGAAGTTGATTTCTTTGGAGATAAACTGATGACTTATTTTTTTAAATGGCTGTTTGGTAATTATTGAGAACTAGGGGGATAATATTAAGAAAATGGAACCCAAAGTTACACTCCGATTCTGAAAACCACTTCCTAGATACTCTTTACATTGTGTGCATAAGCAGTTCCTTTGGAGCAGTTCCTTTACAGCACAACAGTTAACTCAGATGAATTACTCAGATAGTAACATACAGCAGCACTGTAAGTATTTGTAGGATTAAGGTCTGCATTTTTTAACATCCTGCATTTTGCTAGCAATGTACACCATTTTCTATTTGTTTCAGCTGACAGCAAAAGTAAAAAATACAGTCTTTCCAAGCTGAGCATATGCTTTTATGATTCATGCAGTTGTGTTGCTATTTTAGGTTTAGAAACCAGCAGGGAAGCTACAGACATGAAAATCATTCTTTTGTAGGTATAATAAGCAAACTCATTATAAAAGTACCCTATATGCAAAACTTTTTCTAAGCAGCTGTTACCAACGGTAGACAAAAATGCAGTCAGCATGACAGACAGCATTTTCAAAACCAATGCACAAGATACACAGGCTATATCCTGATCTGTGCAGCAGCTTGGCACGTTATTTTGGAGGGGCAGTTTGCTTTTTCTAAGCTGCTTGCAAATCAAGGCTGCGTACAACACGAAGAATTTGTGTGGGGTACTCCTTTCAGTCCTCAGTTTGTATAGTCATGGCACTGCTGTTTTTTGTATGGGAACTTTGTTTCTTAGGGGATTGTGGGCAGTTGTTACGAGCAATATAAAAGTGTTTGGGACATGGATACCCCACCTACGCACAGCTATTTGTGGAGATGGAGGCCTTGCTTACAGTAGCAAAAAGCTGTGTTAACTAACACAAAAACCCCCAGAGTACAGAGACCAAACTGTATGTGAATGTGTTTGCTAGACTGACTTAAAATGCAAATTACTTTGTCTGTTCCTGGGTTTCAATATGTTTTAAAATTGGTTTTATTGCATTTCTGTTGCAAGGGTGTGAGCTCCTCGGTATACGCTCTTCATCTTCTCCCTTGCCTGCCTTTTTGTGGCACAGTTTCCGAGGGAGATGTGTGTGGATATTCCTCTGAGCAGATGCCCAGTCTCCACAGACCCTCCAGCCTGAGCTGTCGGAGCATCAGGACTCCAAGATACACCAAGCCCACTCCAGTCATGTAGCACTGGCACAGCCAAAATTTCTCAACCATTGAAAATCCCAGACTTTTAGCTTGCATACTAGAATAAATTAGGAAGTTTATATTACTTCATTATGCAAAAAGGATTAGACCTTTTATATGCAAACCAGCTCAAGAGAGGAAATACATCTTTAAGAGGAAAAACTGTATACCACCAGTTATTAATATCACTGACATTTAGTCCAGCCTAGACATGATATGTCATAATTTTACTGTTTGCTTATGAAATATGTATGATGGCCTCTGGTCTGTGGATTTCTAATGAGAATAAAATACTGGCAGCTACATTTTCAGACGGGAAGGGGAAATAGAAGCACTAAGAAAATCAAACTTAGCATACACACCTCTAATATCCAGATTGCTCCAGAAAGTCACATGGGAAATTACTTACACGATCAGCTTCTCATTCATACCTGTCTAACCATATCCATGTCCTTGTAGACTGTGGCAGAACACTTGAAGGGTGAGCATGCGGAGGGCTACAAACGCAGCAAAATGGAGGTGCAAAAAGGTTTCCTACTATTCAGCTGTTTCTTTCAGACCAATGAAGGAGACAAATGATAAGGAAAATTATGCTGAAATTGTAGTTCCCTGAAGTCAGCAGCAAAACTCCTGTGGAAAGCAGTGGGGAAAAAAGTGCCATCTGTGCTATGTGTTCATGGCCTTGCTGCTGACCTGTGCCGTGATCATAGCATGCATCTTAAGGCCACAGTTTTCAAAGCAACCTAGTGCTTAAATGTAGAGGAGAGTGTCTATCTTGTGCTGAAAGTTTCTAACCAATCTGGTGCTAAATTGTTGTAAGGCTTTCAAACCAGTTGATCTATAACCGTTGAACTTGGTTTCCTGCTATGAGAAAGCTCTCCAACAGTCTATACAGATATGGGTATTAGTAGGAGGTGAATGTTTTTCAGAAAGGCTCAAGCTGTTGAAGTTAAATTCTTACGATGTCTCTCGTACAATTTCTTTCACATTCCAGCTTGTTTTTCTTTTTCAACCCTTGTCTTGTCTTTTCAACAGAGAGGTGCTCATGAGATTCGAGAAATTCGGCAGTTTCACTTCACTGGCTGGCCAGACCACGGTGTACCGTACCATGCGACAGGCCTGCTGGGATTTGTACGGCAGGTCAAATCCAAGAGCCCACCAAACGCTGGCCCTCTGGTTGTGCACTGCAGGTAAGCAGAACAGTAATGCCTCCGTTGTCTTGTCCACTAAACTCAGAACCTACTTTTGCTTCTCCTGGACTGTGTAATCCCCAGACAGGTTGCTGGAGCCACTGCAGCGCTACCCACAAGAACGTAATACCTAAAATATAAACAAGAATGGCAAAACTGAGTCTGAAATTCTGCAATGCAAGACTTAATTTCAGTAATCATTAAGTACCTGCAAGATGAACCCTTGCATTTTACATTTTCCAATACACTCCTGAACATTAACTGTGCTCTTCTTTTACTTTAGTGCTGGGGCTGGCAGAACCGGGTGTTTCATTGTTATTGACATCATGCTAGATATGGCAGAAAGAGAAGGCGTTGTAGACATATACAACTGCGTGAGAGAGCTTCGATCTCGGAGAGTTAACATGGTGCAGACTGAGGTATTGTTAATCTACTGGAATACTGCCTTACACTTTGCAAGAAAAATATTCTTCTGGCCCATAAAGCTAGAGCTGCTTTGTGGTAGGCACCATCCAGAAGGTAGTTTATTCAATCATATGCAGAAAACAATCCACACGTAAATGTGAAGAACCGCTGCCCAAACAAGTGCCCAGTTATGCTGGCCTTAAGGTTCACAATGTTTTGTTTTTTTTTTTAAATGAAAATGATGAGTGTTTCTTCTCCAGGAAGGATCCATTCTGGAGTACATCTTGTTGAGGCTCAGTTATGTGATGATGCCTACAGAATTCTGCAGAGGAATGAGGAAACCAGAAACATTCCGATTTTCATTACAGAGTGTCACTGCACTTCTGTTTATATTTGTAACTAGTTTGAGACAATCCTTTTACATGAATTTCTAAATGAATGGCATAAAGTTTTGTGAACTGGTGCTGTCACTTCTAGTCTTGCTTCAGTGCCACTAAAGTCAAAGAGAATTAGTGGCAACCATATTAGTGGTGATATTTTATTTACCAAAATACTAATCCCGTATGCTGTCTATGTCAGTAATCATTCTAATTGCTTTACCAGGAACAGTATGTATTCATCCATGATGCTATCCTGGAAGCCTGTCTTTGTGGAGACACATCTATTCCAGCTTCTCAAGTTAGGTCTGTTTACTATGAAATGAATAAACTGGATCCTCAAACTAACTCCAGCCAGATCAAAGAGGAATTTAGGGTAAGTTGTGGCTAGCAGTACCTAGTATCCATGCAGTTCAGCTATACTAAAGACTTCTACTTAAGTGCTTGCTTATAACCATGTGAATTTTGGACCAGTCCTGGGAGGGAAAGACTGAAAAAAAAAGGGAAAATAGCATGTTACTAATTGCTACTGAATTATGCAAAATCATTAAAAAGTGCAATAGAGTAGTAGTTAAATCTTTTTACTCAAGGGAAGTATGTCAATTCCTTCCACTGTCCTTTCTTCAGAAAGCAGGTTACTCTGCAGCTGTCTTTGGGGTTATTTTTCAGATCTGTATGCTTCCACGATTTTTTGCTTCCAAACCCTGCTGACTGTGATGTGTTTTCATTTCTCTGCATATTGATTCCCACTGAAACTGAACACTGAGCTGATCTATTCTTAAATATTTTGGGATGCTTTCACTTCTGTGTTAATTTTTCTGTTTTATTTATCTTTTTGAAAGACTTTAAATATGGTGACTCCGACACTGCGTGTAGAAGACTGCAGCATAGCACTTTTACCACGCAATCATGAAAAGAATCGCTGTATGGATGTTCTGCCTCCAGACAGATGCCTGCCTTTCCTCATAACGATAGATGGGGAGAGCAGTAACTACATTAATGCTGCACTGATGGATGTAAGTCTCCACTACATCATCAATAATAAAAAGGGAATAAGCAGCCCTCCAAACTGAGCAATGCCAGAAAGTGGAGTCAGCATAAGAAAACTGAAATCCTTCTAGCATGTTTTCCAAAAACACAGCACAAAATCTTTAAACTCCCAAGTACATTTAGGATCCCACATATGTTATGTCACAGCCAAGGTTCCAAAGCCATGCTCAGAGAGCAAGTCAAGGAGTTTTGATAGATGAAACGTGTCTAAATTTCTCCCTAGTGCTTGAATTTTTAAGCATCCGGCCTAGGAAAAAAAAGAGTTACCTATTAAGGCACTGTGGCAGTTAAATAGGATAATAAGGTTTGCAGCAATATTTTAGTTCCCCTTGGTTTCTAATTTAAATGGTAATTAACAAAAAAAAATTGTCTATCAGCAAAGATAGTACACAAGCCATTACTTCAGTCTTTCCATTTATTTCTGTTTGAATGAATGGTTCCTCTTCATGTGTGTGTGGAATTCTTTTCTAATGCATCTATGGTATTTCTAATCTTGCTAATAGAATATCAGTAAAAAGACACTTAAACCGCCTTTACAGTCTGTAGATATTTATAGCCTATCTTTGACAATTTAAAGCTATAGTAATTACAGTTGTCAAACACATAAACAACAAGAAAACAGAGGTTAGCAAAGAATGAACACATTGTAAATGGCCTTTTTGAAAAGTAAAGCTAGAGTAATAACAGTTTATCGCAGTTTCCACGTTTCTTTCTGTCCAAGTTCTTAAATCATTTTGCTAAAATAAGCCTAAGTTCAGAACGCTCCTGTGAAAAGGTAAGTGTATTACCTTTATGTTTGTCTGTGTTGAGAAACTGAGAACAAAAGTTTAAGTGACTTCTCTAGGTTCTCATAGCAGGTCAATGACATTTCATACTAGAACGAAGCTGCCTTGATCTGCAATTTACAGTCTGGCCATTACATTGTCTTCTTTCCCGGAGAGTTCAGTACTGGTTTGTTCTGCAAATTAAGTACTGCTCAGAAAGAGCAGTGCCTCAATATTTGCTTTGAAAATGCTTCCCTTCTTCACTGTTGAAACAATGAGCTGGATCCAAAAGCGTGTCTGGGCGAAAGGATCTGAGGGAGGAGGTGACTTGGGTCACTTTCCACCTGAAGCACCTTAGCCAGGCTCCTGCAATATCCCTGCACTGAAGGAGAAGAGCAGACATTTGTCCCTCTCTAAACATCCAGTCTCCAGCAGGCAAGATTATGTGTTTCATGCCCTCCACTTGCGTCAGCTGAGATGCAGTTGGATCACCTCATGTAAGCTTTTACAGCTCTTCAAGCAAAAGGGGTAGCAAACATAATTTTCATTATTCAGTATTAGAATGAGTTTGAGAATGATTTTCCCCAAGAAACTGCTGGGGAGTCAGGGAGTAACGGAGAGCCCTTCGAGCATCTCTCATCTGCATGCCACTTCCAGCAAAATAGGACCAGTAGAATAGAAGGCAGCTGACTGATGTACCAGCAGCGTTGATACCTGCTGGTTGCACTTTGCTGAAACCAAAGCAAAGAACTGAAGTCTTACATGTCTTCATCTGTACCGCAAAACACATTGGATTAATTTTCTGTGGTCTCTTCAGTGACTGTCTCTGAAAAAAAGATGCAAATAGCTGATAAAGTTGTATCTCTGTAGTGGTGCAACTACTTTAGTTCAGTGCATGTAGAGGCTTCTCTGCACCCCTTTAATGAAGGCGATGGCAACCTCTCCCAGCTGCCCCAGTATGGCCACACTGGCCTTCAACACTCAGGAGGACATAATTGAAAATATTAGTAAGAGATTCACAATGGAGCAGTTCCACCAAACAGCTCAGTCAACAACATACTCTGGTACTAAAAAAAACCCAAAGAGCACTGAATTTTATCCCCTGGGTATTCTCACTACTGTCAGATAGACCAGAATTTCAACAATATTTCTGAAAAATAACTAGATATTTCCTTTCATGGGCATCACTCAAATTAACAGCTAAGTGCAGACAGCCAAGATTAATCTGTCCATTAACAGCTCAAAACAAAACTGTTGCTCAGAATTTTCTAGGAGTTGCATTGGAGGCAAAAACCTCTGATGATTTTACTCTATGCCTATGGCATAAAATAAGTTTTAGAAATATAATATCTGCAAAAATTATATTCCGCCTAAGTACAGTTTATTAACTTTGAAGCATATAAGATCTTGGGAAAGAGCTGAAAACAATGTATTAATTACACAGAAACTAGAAATAAGGCTTTCAGTCCCAAAGCTTTGGGGCTATGACTGGCATTCTGCTAAATGGATTTTTATCTTTTACCATTCTTCTCACCATCTCTTGTTATTTCTTTGCAGAGCTACAAGCAACCATCAGCTTTTATAGTTACGCAGCATCCCTTACCAAATACTGTCAAAGATTTCTGGAGACTGGTCCTAGATTATCACTGCACTTCAATAGTTATGCTAAATGATGTTGATCCAGCACAAGTAAGTCCAGAAAACTGCTCCAGTCAACAGAGGAGTACTAGTGCCTCAGCATTTCAGCAGATGTGGGCTTCAGAACAGCTTTAGGACATGATTAGTTTTATAAAACAACATTATATACTAACATACTAAAAAATTGATTTGTAGAGGAATAAATCAGACCATCAGCAGGTTCTCCACCAAAATGTTAATGTAAACACACATAAGTGCATGCACCCATAATTTATTCTGATAAGAAAACATGCTTTGGGAAAAGCTGCTAAAAACCAAAAATGATGGTTGTAGAATTCTGACTCAAGTCTCAAACACACTAATAACAGCCAAAAGTCATAAACAGAAGCCAACAGCTATTCATTAGCTTGCCTGAAACAGGTCAATGACCTTGGTCTGTTTACCAGGGGATAGGTGTTCCCAGTGTGAAAATCTGTGTTATGTTTGGCACAAAGTGACATTGTTAGCAAGGAGATAGGAACTAAACAAGATTGGAGACTAAGCATCCTTCAGAATAGAAAACAGGACAACAAAGTGTACGGGGGAATGTAATTACCTTACAAAAGAGTTGTGCATGCTGTACATGTTCTTTAGAAAATTGGAAAACCGTACCTACTGATTTGGCAATTTAATCACTAGCATTAATCACTAAGCATCCTAGAGCCTGGCTGGCAACTGCGCAATTCCAAGTTTTTACACGGATATAATTTCCTTGGTTCCAACAAGCTGCACCAGACGTCTGCTGGAATAATGTGGTGGTAATCTGGATTCTTAATATGTAAATATTTGCTAATTATTAGTTAAGAGCAATTTTTATTTATTATGGCAGACTGCATGTCATTTTTATTCTTGATAAGATCAAGGATCTTTTTTGCTTTGCTGTGTATTGTACATATTTAGAAAAAATGTTTCCTCTTGCTTCTTTTTAGCATGAAGAATTTGTTTTTAAAACATACTAATCTTCCGTTTTGTCTTTCAAAGGAATGTGTAGAAATTCCACACACTATTTTAAAGACTGAATTTCTGATTCCAAGCCCTTAAGTGTCTATAGGGAGAAAAATAGAAATGAAAGACAAAACTTTTATTCATGAGTCTAAGATTATTTTCTGAGTGAATAAGGAAAGACTCAAGGGAGTCAGAGTGTTAGGGGCTGCTGAACAGAGTTTTTTTAATTTGTAGGCTGTGTTTTGAATTTACAATAGTGCATGGCTATTTCAAGCCTTTATTAGCCTCACAGGCTTTTAAAAGCCACTGGGATATGCAGTTAATGCACCTGCCTCTGCAGTATGTTAAACCTTTTCCCTCTAATGTGAGTAACAGTCTTTTCATTAGGAATAAATCACAAAACCCTCAGAGCAAACAGAAGTGGAGAGAGGGTAGAGCTTATTAAAAACACGCATTACATTCAGATTTATTAATAATTACTGTTAGCATTATTATTTATGTATATATGGAGTGTTTACAGTTCTGTTTAGGTATTACAATTTATATGTGGATCGCTATGCTCTATAGGGAAATTAAATTCAGCCCTTCACAGTGACTCTGGCTTAAAGAGAGTCGCTAGCATCACATGCATGCAAAATGCGCAGACCTAAATGCTTTTGGTTTCTTTAGAACCTGAAGATACTGGCTTCCTAAAACAACTCCAGCAAACAGCTCTGCGTATTATAATTTAGGCGTTTTTCAAAGATCTGTTAGAACAGTATTTCTGTGTATTTGAAAGACGTGAACTAAATTGTGCACATGTCAAATGATCTGAGCGCTGGCATCGGCATCAGCTGCATGCATGTCAGCGTCGTGGTTTAGCCCCAGCCGGCAGCTGAGCCCCACGCCGCCGCTCGCTCGCTGCTCCCCGCTGGGACGGGGGAGAGAAGCGCAAGGGTCGAAGTCAGAAAACGCGTGGGTTGAGATAAAGGCAGGTTAACAGGGAAAGCAAAAGCTGCGCACACAAGCGAGCGAAACAAGGGATTCATTCACCACTCCCCACGGGCAGGCAGGTGTTCAGCCATCTCCAGGGAAGCAGGGCAACATCACACATAACAGATACCTGGGAAGACAAAGGCCATCACTCCAAATGCCCCCCTCCCCCGCCTTTTTCTTCCCCCAGCTTTACATGCTGAGCGTGACATATGATGTGGCATTCCCCTTCGGTCAGTGGGGGTCAGCTGTCCCGGCTGCGTCCCCTCCCAGCTCCCCGTGCACCCCCAGCCTGCTCGCTGGTGGGGTGGTGTGAGCAGCAGCAAAGGCCTTGACTCTGTGTGAGCACTGCTCAGCAGTAACGAAAACATCCCCGTGTTATCAACACAGTTTTCAGCACAAATCCAAACCACAGCCCCATGCTGGCTACTGTGAAGAAAATTAATCCTACCCCTGCCACAACCAGCACAGTCAGTATTTTATTTTGCTATCCGGTACTCCAGCATATTTCATAATAAAAGTGTGTGTAAGATTTAGACAATGTTTGGAAAGTAATTTGTTCAGCAAACTGAATCCGGGGGGGGTGAAAATACATGAAAATATATGTTCCTACTTGAGATTTCTGGTTTTAACTTGTTAAAGTGAACTTCTGCAAATCAGACCCTGTTCTTTTTTGATTGATGTAGTAAATGATTATGTTTTCCTAAAATGTAGTCATCTCTAAATGGCTTTGTTGAGGAAAAAGTGTTATAAGAAATGCAAAACAACATCTGGAGTAAATGTGATTTGTCAGCTCAGCTCTGGATCACCAGCAGCAGTGCAGCAGAATGAAGACCACAGCTGTTTTACTGAATGAAATAAAGTTCCAAATATGACATCAGTGCTTCTGCAAGCAAACAAAATTTTATGAGTACATACTTAATTTTGGTGAATGCTTGCAAAAGCTACATGCTTGAACTGCTGTAAATATCCCTGAAAAAAAACATTAGGGTCTTTATGTAAAAAAAAAGGACAAGCAGAGTCTAACTTCAAAAATCTCCTTGCAAAGTGTTGATTTAATCTTTAAAGGATTAACACAGATGATAGTTTGTTCCTGGATTAAGCCATCGTGATATTATTAGACACTAAAAGTGTGCAAGATAATGGCAATATTAGTTTGTAATCTTTAGATACCTAGGAGTAATGTTTTCTGAGCACCAAAGAAAGCGTAATTACTATTTTCAGGTGACATTCATAAGATGAAGTTGAACAGTTGTTGCAAATTTAAAGCAACGCTGATGTTAGCTGATATCATCAGTGACAGGTGAAACAGATATGAAAGTCCTGAGTTTTGAGAATAACACTTCATAGTATAAAGCATACATTCTGATGTGGCTTGAATTATTACCAACTTTTCAGGACAGTTGGAGATGCCGCGCCTTTGGTCTCTAGGCTTTACACTGGCTCCAAGGTACGGTAATATTTGGCAGCATCCCTCTGTCTTGTCATAATGTATTGCAGAATTGACACTGAGTGTCAGAGATGTGTTACTCCAAATACCAGAGGTTGGCGAGTACAGCAGCAAGCAGCAGCATGTTCAGTTAAGTGAAGAGGCATTTGTTTAAACTTGTTCCGCACAAGTAAAAGCAGAGTGCTGGAACCGTTATGAAAATGCTGTGTGAGAATTCTGATAATAAATGTAGCACACAGAAAAATCTAGAAAAAGTATATTGAAGCAGCATGAAATTCAAAATTATTAACTGTGTTCTTTTGTGTTTGTGGTCTTCTATAGCTGTGTCCTCAGTACTGGCCAGAAAACGGAGTACACCGACACGGTCCTATTCAGGTGGAGTTTGTATCAGCTGATTTAGAAGAAGACATAATCAGCCGGATATTCCGAATTTATAATGCAGCCAGAGTAAGGATGTTATTTGCAAAATAATTTTGTCTCAGTAGATGAGTTGACTCTACTCAAATCACAAAAAATGAAAGTTAAACTCACATAAAACCATTCTCATTTTTCAGCTTATTTATTCGAAAGCAATGTTGCAATACTGACTCACACCATTATAAGAAAAAATGTTTAATTAAAGTAAAAAATGTTTTAATGCATATCTCAAGTGTGTTAAATGCAAATGAAATAAATGCAGTATTCAGAGTGTATGGTAGCCAAGAAATGCTGAAATCAGTGCTGTTTTCAACAGTTTGAAATCAGCCATCTTGCATATTTGTGTTCGGTGTCGTGCGAAGAAAGCTGTGCACCAGCGCTAGGCATGTTTTTCAATACCAGTCCCAGGCTTTTAGTGAAGATCCTGTCCCACTAATCACACTTCATAATATATGTAAGCACTTCAGAGGGACAAGTACGTTCTCATATCCAGCCTTTATGCTCCCATAAAGTTGACAGAAGACTAAACGAGGATGTCTCTCAAGCTGAGTGGAAAAAAGATTCCCCCACAAACAAGACATCTCTTCCCATTCAGACGGAGGGAGCCTCTGCAATGGGCTGGTATTGATCCCCGAAGAGCCTTAGCTAGGAATAAGCAGCACTCCCTGCTGAGAACAGTCAGGAACTGCCTTGAGTTCCGGTAGCATTCAGGGCAGTGAACAACTCCAAAAACACACCCAAAAACATGCTAATACCCAAACCGGGAAGCAGATGGTAAGCTTCAAGATACTTCTTTAATATATGAAGGCCTTGCATTCACAGTAAATGGGGCAACGTAAAAACACAAAGCGCTGGGTCTGGCTGATGTGGTCAGGAGAGAAGGGGCCATCAGCCGAAAGAAACTGGCCAGGAAATCAGTATATTCCAAATTTTGACATAAAGCAGACAAAACCCATTGAAGAACATACCTAATGCTGCATCCACTTTGGTTTATTCCCTTATCTTGTTAATCTTACCTCCTCTCTATTACCTCTTGCTCTAGAGAAAAATTGTAATGTCAACATTTCTGTGTGTTGCTCATTTTAGATGTGGCACGAAAATGCCCTCACTTTGCACAGAAGTGAAAGTGGCCAATCCTAGATTACAAAAACAGTTTTCATGTGTGTGTTTATGCCCTTTTCAAAGGACTCTAATTTTCTGCCACTAACATTTGTTCTATGCTCCTTTTTTATTTTAAATCACCATAAAGCAACTGTTCAGTAATGCTTCACCAGAGGGGTTCTGACTGCTGCAGTAGCACACAATAAAATAAAATGTAGTTAGAGTTTTTATAAGCCGGAAAAATCTGAGGGTTTTGTTTGGTTTTTTAAATGTTTCCTGCTTCAAAATACCTTGAGAGGTTTTGACCTTTCTTGTAAAAAAAGATAGAAGCACGCAAACATTCTTCAAAATGCCGAAGCATATGAAAAAAAAAAAGATGCGTTATTGAAGTTGTGTTGCAGCTCCCTCTTTGCTACCAAGTTCCTGCTATGATATTAATTAATTATTTGCTTGATCCTGCAGCTGTACCATTGCTCTATTCTAGTCTGTTTGTATAGCACTCTGTTTAAAACCTCTTGTTCCAATAACTCTGTTGGAAATTAAAAGTCGTAACTCCTCAAGGGCAGTTGAAATTACATTAGTAGTTTGTCAGCTGTGATCTGCTTGAACAACTTTCTTCACTGATGCAAATATCTAAATTACATACCAAAAAAAATGCTGTTACTTTTTCCTGCTTGCTCTCTGAATCTCTACAGCCCCAAGATGGTTATCGGATGGTGCAGCAGTTCCAGTTCCTGGGATGGCCCATGTACAGAGACACTCCAGTTTCTAAACGCTCCTTCTTGAAGCTCATCCGCCAAGTGGAGAAGTGGCAGGAAGAATACAACGGAGGAGAGGGACGCACAGTTGTACATTGCTTGTAAGTACTCGAAGCGGAAGAGAGAAAGGAAGGGAATACTGTTACAGAATTTGTGCCAGGTTTTAAAACTTTTGTGAAGAGGTATCCGTCTAATCTGGAACTGAATAAATAATACTCCTGCTTACTTAAAAGCTTTGAATACAAGAGGAATTGTATATTTTTTTATGTAGATTCATGAGTTCCCCTCTCTGTCCCTTGGTAGACCCATGTGAAAAGGTGGTGGGTACAAGTTAACTTTTGCAGATAGAAATGTGCATATTTATTCCAAGTAAATCAAAATTGTACCTTCAGAACAATGTACTTTTTATTTCTACAGGTAAGGACTCTAAAAATTAGTAGTATTGGAGGAAGTAATTCCTCATCCAGACAATAAAGCACAGAAGTAATAGTGGTGCAATAGACCAGTTATGATGATGCTTTAATTGCCTTATCTTTCTCTAATAAAAGTATATATTTTTGTCCTCATGTGACCTTTCGTAGAATCATAGAATAGTTTGGGTTGGAAGGGACACTTAGGTCATCTAGTCCAACCCCTCCTACAATGCGCAGGGACATCTTCAACTAGATCAGGTTGCTCAGAGCCTGGCCAACCTGACCTTGAAAGTTGCCAGGACAACGGGGCATCTACCACCTCTCGGGGCAACCTGTGCCAGTGTTTCACCACCCTCATTGTGAAAAATTTCTTCCTTAGATCTAGTCTAAATCTGCTCTTTTTTAGTTTAAAACCATTGCCCCTTGTCCTCTCACAATAGGCCCTGCTAAAAAGTTTGTCCCCATCTTTCCTATAAGCCCCTTTTAAGTACTGGAAGGCTGCAATAAGGTCTCCCCGGAGAGATCTGTTCTCTTCCAGGCTGAACAACCCCAACTCTCTCAGCCTGTCCTCATCAGAAGGCTGTTCCATCCTCTGATCATTTTTGTGTCCCTCCTCTGGACTCGCTCCAGCAGGTCCATGTCTTTCCTGTGCTGAGGGCTCCAGAGCTGGAGCACATTTGTGCGCCACTGCTGCAGGTGCTTATCCACTCTGCCACCATCCTCCTCTTGATAGGGCTTAATACTTGTACATGCCGTTCACCCTCAGCAGTAGCCACTCTTTTGAAACCAAGTCGTAAGTGCTTGAAGTTGTATGCATCTTCCTCTAAATATCTGCTTAAAGATGCTGTCATGATGGAGAGGGGACATGCTAATGGGAAGAGCACATGCTAACGTGTTTTCAGAAGTCAGGAGCCAAGAATAGACGATAACTTCCTGATGTCTAGTTTGCAGTTACTGAATGTTAGAACTATAGAGGAAAATCTAAGAGTGTATTAATAATTCCTACTATCACTGACCTTAAACAAGTCGTTGCTCTTCAGTTTCCCCATCTGTAGAATGGGGATAATAATACTTTCATCAAAGGAGCATTGTGCAGTGTGATTAATTAATGTTTTGAGATCTTTAGCTGAAAAGACCCTTTTGAAGTGCAAATTACTGTTATCTCTGAGGTGGCTGATGATATTAAATAGTTGTACAACATCACACATGCGTCACTTCCAGGCAGTAAAGAAAAAAAAGCTCAAATATAATCCTTTTAAATGACTTTATTTTAATTAAAATTCTCAAAAGAGTCCCACAATATCAGGCAATGTTTTGGCAGCAGAGAGCATTCTTTTCATACTGCCTGGATATGACAGATGTGCGACATTGTAGCTTCCTTTGAAAATCAACCATTTGCGAAGCTGGTTTGAAAGACCTGCTACCTAACTAGCCTGCGCTCTGGTAATTATTAAGGTTTATTATTTTCGGTGAAGCGCAGCCTAAAGCTTCTGATTAGAATAGCTGTAGAAATAATAGGGTTTCCAGAAAGAAAGAGATTCTCTTAAAGATTAAAAATAATCGGGGATAAAGTATTATTAAATACTGTACTTGATCATGCAATTGAACATTTGTGCCTGGCTTCTTTGTTAGCAAGTCACTTCGGGTTCTCATCCTCTGGTACTGTGGGCGGAGGGGGAATACATCCACTTTTAAAAGCAGTCGTTGCCGTGCCGCCAGCCCCTCCGCCTGCTGCCGGGGGTGAGCGCATCAGCCAGGGGAATATGGCAGCACCACCTCGTGCCGTGCCACACGTGCAGTCACCAAACGGCTCCTGCAAAAGAGAGTTTTCGGCGATTTTGCTGTTCCTCCGAAACGCCTTTGGGTCCAGGAGGAAGGCACCAGGATCTGGAATAAAAGAACTCAAAGATCCATTTCCTCTGTAATATTTCCAGGCCTGATGCTCATTGCAACCTTGTGCGTTTACAGTGCACCGGGTTGTTGAACTGAATGTAAAAGTACCTTGTCCTTACTTTAGCATCCTCTTTGTGCTGAATCAAGTGTTTGCTGAAGGGTGGTGCAAAACTCAACCATTCACTTCCCTCCAGGCTTTCAGCCTGCTGAATTCTGAATCATAGCTTTGAGATCTTTCAGCCCATTAATTCCAATTAAAAATCGTGTTCTGCCTAGACTTTGGCAGCCTTCGTGGGGCACCAACGTTCTGTGGTTTCTCCCTACCGGAACTCATGCCTTCCGTAGCCACCCCGGTGCTGTATGAACTTGTAACGTAGAATCAATTGTAACTGAGCCATTTTATCATTTTTATTGTAGGAATGGAGGTGGCCGCAGTGGGACTTTTTGTGCAATCAGTATTGTTTGTGAAATGCTTCGACATCAGAGGGCTGTTGATGTATTCCATGCTGTGAAGACACTGAGGAATAATAAGCCTAACATGGTGGACCTTCTGGTATGAGCTTTTTAACTGCACCGCTAAATAGAAAATGTTTCTTTTTCTCAGAAGACTCAATAAGATTTCCAAGATTTGCAGTGGGAGTTGTTCACAAAGCAAGCAAGTCATTTTCAAAGGGGATAATGAAGTCACTTCACTTGTAAGAGTATTTTTACACTGCTTTCTTCCCAAGGAGACTTTGTCTCCATTTGAATTTTTAAGAGTTTTAAACTTTCAGCCGAACATCCTTATTAATTTTCTTTTCTAGCAGGCTGAGCCAAGTGGAGAGCAGCCCTTGCATGGTAGAAATAATAGTTATGTAAAATGAAATGCCAGATTTTCAAATTATATATTTTATAAATAGCTTAATCGCCTAATATTTATCAAAGCCATGAATTTCAGTTTGACATCCAGAATATTGCATTTAATTATGGTTGCTCTATCTCATAGAAAGATTAAAGAAGTTCAGAAACAAGGGGCCATGTGCAATTATTTTCCTAGAGCGTGTTTTATGAGCATTTTTTTTCTAAAATGGAGAGTTGCTGAAGTGCCAGCTGCTATGCCACAAGAGCTGCAGAACAGCTTAAACCAGCAGGTTCTTACATTCCAGCGTGTAGTTCTGCACTTGGAGATGGGTGTAGCGTGATACCCTATTCTGAAGCTCGGGCTATAAAAGACACTGTTTTACAACATCCTGCTGTAGAGGTGGCTGCTTAAGAGGCAGCTGTATGAATTTAGCGTTGTAGGCAGGAGGAAGCAGCATCTGGGCAGCTTCAGGGATGCTAAACCAATCTGAGCTGATTTTGCAAGCTCTGGTTAAACAAGGTTGGGTCATACTTCAGCACCTTTTCTAGAGAGTGCTCAGGGTGAGGCAGGAGGCATCTCACAGAGCTGGTCCAGCCTCTTGTAATTTTAGAAGAGATGTCCCTCTGAGATGAGATCTGGCTGGGAAACGCTCTGGCGAATGGGCAGAAAGCAGGAATTTCTGTTGGGAAGAGTGGGGCTTTCAGGCTGGTGTACCGTTGGGCCATCCACTTCACCACCACTGCGCCTCATCTGTCCCATAGGAGGACGGCTCCCACCGCCTCGTCTGTCGCAGTGCTCTCATCTAGCCTACCTATGAAGTGCCAGATCCTTCCCTAGACCCTGCTGTGGCCAGGCTCATGGAAAAAAGCCAGATGTTGCCAGATGTGCAAAGCGAGGAGAGAGTTTACAAGCAGCACCACGGGGCTGTGAGCCAGCAACGTGGAACTGTGAATCTTGTATCAGTGAGAAACTATCAAGCTTTCGCAGTGGTGGGAGGGAACAGCTTAGTTGGCTCCTGTTCCTCTAGTTTATATTCTCAGGAGGAGACTCATCATGCTGAGAACCATACATTTTTATTTCCTAGATATTAAGAAAAATGTCCTACTTCTTCATTCAGATAGTATAGGTTGGATAGAGACTTGGCAGGCCTGCTGTTCTCTGTTCTCCCAGAGCTTAAGTCCACAGAACTCACTGATCTCTTATTCATTTATTTTATAGAAATAAAAAGAAAAATACCAATGTGAAGATGTACAGTTGAAGAAAATGCTCTCTATAAATTCCCATTTGTGACAGTTCTCCAGGTGTAGATTTGTCAGACAGCTGTCTCCATTTTTCAGCAGAGAATTTTTTTAATCAAAAGCTAAATGTATTATTTTAGAATATAAAAATAGCTTTTAGTAAATAGGGGATGTTATTGAGAATGTCTGGATGGCACTGAGGTCTTGTAAGGCCTTTTTAATTAGGAGATTTCAAAGCAGTTGTGAAGGAGATTGGTATTGTTTTCCTTATTTTACAGATAGAGGACGAAGGCAGGGGATGATCAGGATTTTCCCCGTTATCACGTAATTCACTGACAAAGCAGAGTTAGAACTACATCTCTTCAGTCATGGTCTGCTACTTTGTAGGAACAAATATTTGAATTACCAAGGTTTCAATTTCCATGTAGATTGTTTCATGGTAAAAGGGAATCGGGACACTTGAGTGCTTTTCCTGATCCTGTTACTGACTTTATCCTTTATGACCTTTCTTCTATTAATGTGTCTTTGCCTCAGTTTCCCTGTCTGAAAAATGAGAATAATGTTCATCTGCCTTTGTAAAATACTGTGATAAAAGGTGAAATGCTCAGAATTATAACAGTATTTCACAAAAATAGTTTCAAGCCTGCTTTATCAAAACCTGTTACGCACTTTCTGACTAGACGAATGGCAATATTTACATTCCACACTTAGCGAGTCCTCTCTTAATTTCATTCATTGAAAACTGGTTTTCCTGCAAGTGTAAAAATCTCAATGCCACATCTATACAATATGGAAATCTACAAAATTCTTCAGCCGTCATACAAAGGTAACACATGGTATTACAAAATGTCTCTTACAGAATGCCCAAAGCGTTCTGTGATAAATGTTATTGGACTACCAGTAGGTGTCCTAGAAAAAACCCATAAATATACCTCTCTGAAGCTAGCTAATGTAAAGAGACTTTTAAGATCCACCATCAAGTGAATAATGAAAATGTACAAAGGACACACATGAATGAACACAGTGGGAAATAATATATGTCTGCTCTTTAAGACAGGTATTGGGTTTACTAAAAATGACATTTATTCTGCTGAATCAGTAAATCAGCACAAAATGAGCGTGGAAAAACAGAAATGGATGAGTGGCTGACCTGTTGTTTTGATCTCTGTTACGTAGTTAGAGAATAATTGTCGTTTATTTAGAAACATATATGCAATAAAAGCATAAAAGGAATAATTTACATAATATGCCTTCTTTCCTTTCTTCTTTTTTATTCTTTTCTCATTCCAAAGATGACACAGGAGTTTATGGAACCCTGCAGGATCTTAAAACCTCATACAATTCGTTTATAACTTAGGCGATACATGCACCTAAGATTTGTTTTCTTTTGAAGTGACAGCTCTCATCAAAAGAACTTCAAAATTGTCTGTGCTTGTTAAGGGCTTTTTGATTGTTGTCATCTTATTTGGTCTCTTAAACGTTAAGGTGGACTCTCCTCTCCAGCTGAAATGTGACCCAAAATCACAACCACAGGACAACAGACTTAATCCTTTAAAATGTTTGCTTCGATGAAAAGGAGAATGTATCTGAAGTGTAATTTTAATCTTCCTACATGTCAAGTTGGGAAGGTGAAGGCTGAGCGCTGTCAGCTGGTTAACTCTGTTGTTGTTACTGTTTAGCAGTACGTGCTCAGGTATCGTTCATTAATTGATTAAGGTGCATAAGAGAAAAAGGCATTTCAGTGGTAGAAATAGTTGTTAAACTGGCAGGTATTCCCAAGCTGAATTTTTAGAAGCCGGAGCACTTGGAATCGGGGAACCCGCACCTACCATTTCTCTCAGCTTTTTTGTTTCATTTAAATGATTGTAGTATTGCAAAATATTGCAAGTAGCAAGAACGAAAAGGGAAGAGGGATACATGTACACGCACAAAACTATGAAGTCATCAGTGACTGCATCATTTAAAGTTGCAGAGGGGGCAAGGGTCAGTCAAAAGCATTGGCCTCTCTCTACCGCTGAAGGTGTGAAGGGGATGAAGTCACGACCCTTCGTCTCTGAAGGGTGCAGGCTGGGTTTCCATGCCACGGGAAGGGGGTTTCCCTGGGATCGGCCCCATTTCCAAGCAGTGGCGAATAAAACCAGCAGGTCTGCGTTTGAAGCACAGGATTGGCACCTGAAAACTTAGACTGGGTAACAGAAGAGCTGTTAGGAGCCTAACTTACGCGTCACCATTAATTGCTAAAAATTAATTGGAGTGAATCCAATTAATTTAGCTCAAGCCTGATCTTACAGACCTATTGCGCTGGGAGAGGACAATATTTAGCCGTGGGTTTGCGCTGCACGTAAAGGGGGAACAGTAAGCAGCTCTTGCCCTGAAATTAGCAAGTGTATGAACGACATTAAAATAAAAGTTACCATCTGGGAAGTACTAGACACTGGGTCTATTTTAGATAAACACTTCCAGGGAGGAATTTCAATACCTCCAATTCTGGTAAAGTGCTACATGAGCATTTTGACAGGTGACAGAAGGGTTGCAAGTCAATTTGCTTATGTGTAGTCAGTTTTTCTCATGCAAGTGTATTAGAGCGACCAAATACGCATCTAATATGAGCAGTGCCATAAGCTACTGTGTAGTGTCTATTGTCTGTTTAATATAAAGATTTTCTCATCTGAATATAAATTGGATTTGCAAACTGGTTCCCACTGACAACAGCTGGTAGTAAATAATTTTAGCAGAAGAGAAATATCGATCCCCTTAATTAAGCTCATTCAATAACTGACTTTGTGGTTTTCTTCTGATTTTTCAGGATCAATACAAATTCTGCTATGAAGTGGCTTTGGAATACTTGAATTCTGGCTGATTGCATAAATAGCACAGACAAAGTTCCTCCTTTCACCACCACAAACAAAGCAAGTCGCTTCATGATATCTGTGTAAATGAGATGAAGACTTCTCAGTGTTATGCTTATACTGCTTTGTATAATTGGCTCTTTTTAAGAGCCCGAAAATATGTCTATAAAACTGCTTGCACTGCCCGTTTCCCACTACAATGCTGCTGCTTGACACCCATATGAACGTACACCAAACCACATGGCAGTTGTTGAACACTGTATTCATACATAGCCATTGATGTGGTGAAGCAGCATAGTCCTCTGGTAAATAAGAGAGCACAATTATATTCTTATGAAGGAATTTGTACTTTTCTGTTATATTTCGTTGCCTGTGATTCTCAGTTATTGTCACAGCCTAGTGTACATTTCTGTTCTGTGGAGAATGCTGTCTGGCATTTTGATAATATATGATTTTAGTTATATTTGTATTCTAACGCGTGCATAATAAATGAATCATATGTAGCTTACCTGAACTAATGGAAAGACACGTACCAAATCATGTTGACTTTGTTGAGTTGTAATTTCTATCCACTTTGTACCATTTCAGAGAGAGAATCTTGATAGAGATACAGTTAGAAAATGCAAAATACAGGATGCTCAGATTAATATATCCAAAGCTTTTTCATTTGTTTATATTGTAAATATTTTTTGATTTCATCAAATTATTTATTCATTAAAATGAATTTTTTTGTGAAGCACAGTGAGTGACAATCATTTTTATTAAGCCCTGGAAATGCTTACTGTATGATAGTGTAAACATTTGTTTACCTTGTATGGATTCTCAGCTCAATAAATAATTACATACATGATAAAATCTCGTTTAATTTAATATCTCTTGGCATCTGAGTGCCTTCAGCTAAGCCTCTTTTCAGATAATTCATGTAGATACCGAGCTACCTCCAGAGCGTATTTATTGTGTGATCCAGCGTTGATCCAGCCAATAGCGAGGTGTGCCGTGCCAATGCATAAAAGAGGTGAACTGTACGTTTAAAGGCGCACGTGCACAAATACAGAACGTGACAACTGTCCTGCCGTGTGAAGAAGAGATGACATCGAGCTTGCGGTACTCAGTCTTGGCACAGCGTTCCTCTGCAGCCCTGGGCACGCCCTGCCAGTCGCTCTCTGTCCGCTGCTGCGAAAGCGGGGACGGTGCGTTTCTTCTTGGGGAGAATGACTGCTGTGCGGGGGAAGTGGTTCCTCATGTTCAAGATACCAATACTAGAATGACGGGGGGAGTTAAAAAGCGAGTAAAACTGCTCCGTTACTAGGGCTGTTACCAGTTCTGCCAGCGGACGAGTTTACATCATTAAAGCTTTTGCCTGTCCTGAGAATGGCTGCACTGCACTTCCACGGCATTTGGACGGTTCCCCTGTCTCCCGGGCATTCAGCCGTGTCTGACCAGCCTGGGACTTGCCTCATGTTCATGGACGCAGGAAGCGCGGCAGCGAAGCAGCGAGGAAGGGGAATGAGCCAGCAATGGCTTGCTGCAACGTCCGCTGGAATTACAGATTTTTCTTTCACCCGGCAGTATCAAGGAGACATTGCAGACAGAGCAGCTGCTCAGCACGGAAGCCTTCCAAAGCTATATGGAAACCCGATGCAAAAAAGCGGCAAACTGCACGGTATTTCAGTCCTTAAGAAGATCCTTTTACTGTGCTAGCCGTCTGGGATGGGGACAGAGCTAAAGAAATGTATCAAAGTCAAAATGTTTTGAGAGCCTCTAAATCTAAGAGATCCAGCTTGGACAGAATGACTCACAGCTTGTCAACTGCCCACTCAAAACCACTGCAAAATTCAGATACGAAGACGCAAGGATAGGCTTCCTCTGCAGCTGGGAAGCATCTCTTTTAAAATCACTTTAAAATGTAGCTGGCAGCTACCAGCCATTGCTATAAATTGCACAGAGGTACTGAAGAACTTAGGAAAAACAACTCCAGCCCTGAGGAGGATGATGGTCCTTGGATAAACCCTATGGCGCTTCAGCCTGTTGCAGGAAACGCTGTGATTCATTGGGAAACCTTAGTGTTAGGAAACAAAATCCAAACCTCTAGCATCATATTCCTCACAACCAGCTTGACAGACCAGGTATGCCAGCCAGGCTTGCTGCTTTGGAGTAATTGTGGGACACTAAAATTGGATTTCCACCATGTATTGAAATAGGCAAGTATGTGTCCAGTATTTCCTGATGCTTTCAAGAAGTACAAGACAGAGAGATAAGCGTGCTGAAGGAACCCTAGGGCAGAAGGCGGTGCAAGCAGTGTGATCCCACATGTAAATGAGATTTACTGAAATGCAGCAAGAATCATGGCAATCTCTCCCAAGGAGGGAGACTGCCAGTGTCTCCCAGACATTGTTTCAGATGCTGAAAACACTCTTGCAGACATACTTTGCACAGGTAGGTCTTGGGAGATGAGCGAGGGCAGGAGACAAGGAGGAGGGAGTTCTATAGTGTTTCTTACTGGTTTACTGTTGGTATGACTTTTTTTTTGTTGTTCTTCTGACATAGGCATAGTCAAACCCGTGTTACAGAGTCCGTGTGATGTTGTCCCAAAAGGCGTTCTGTGAATTACAATGCCTTAAAGCGGGAGCCATCTAAAGGAAGCACAGCAAGCAGATGTGTCCTCACTTTCATACTACAGCTGTCAATCAATACAAATGACACAGAAATCCAGGCTTAGGTAAAACAATATTCTGTCAAGAAGAAAAAACAGATGAGGACTTCAGGAGCCAGGAATAGAGGAAGCCTAAGGAATCAGAAATGAGCAGAAAGAAGAGATGAACATGGGAGGCAGGTATACAAGAAGCAGCATGGACCTTATGAAAGTTACCTAGAGGGTGGCATTTTAGAAAACAGCAGTGACAGCCATTTCAAGTGTTCATAAACCAGCCTCCCTCCTCCTAAAAGTTACACAATTACAAGCCCAGTACAGCTGCAGGATTCACAGAGACATCAGTCCTAGTTTGGGAGGAACAGAGGAAGGGATGATTTCTTCGATCCCCAGTATATAAGACAAGACGTACATAAATGAATAAAGAGACACTTCAAATGATTAGCCATATGATTTGCCAAATTCATAATCCCTCCGGCACTTGCAGTGGATGATTTTTGCTAAGCTTTTCCAAAAGAGCAGCAATGGGAATGGTGAGAGAGGTGATTGCGTGGAGGTATCTGTCCCTCTTAACAGCAGTACTCCCAACAGCTTCCAGGGCTGCTTTATCAGCAAAATGAGTCTGTCACTGGCAGGGTAGTTTCACAGAGTACTAACACAAAGTTTAAGGATTACATTTAGTAAGATTAAAAAAATAAAGCATAGAAAATGCGGTTGATGCTAAAATACAAAACCTTCCCACTCACCTGTAAGTGAGGCTTGAAGGCACTATGCAGCATCAAGACCACCTTCATTGTTCGATTTCTCCTTCAGCTGGTTAGGACTCATCTTTAGTATCTCTGAAATGATCGCTTCTTGTTTCACTGTATGTGGGTGTTCCCCCAGGTCTAACAATTTACTGTATATAGAATCATAGAATCACAGAACAGTTTGGGTTGGAAGGAACCTTTAAGGGCCATCTATCCCAACCCCCCTGCAGTGAGCAGGGACATC
>NW_010550939.1:66391-85811 GCF_000687285.1 Phaethon lepturus | reverse complement strand
GGTGGAAAACTCTCCTTTTTCTCTGAGGCCCGGCAAAAGCTCCTTGTTCAGCCAGACTGGTCATCTTCCGTGGCAGCTCGTCTTGCAGCGCATGGGGACTGCCTGCTCATTCACCTTTAAAGTTTCCTTCTTGAAGACTGTCCAGCCTTCCTGGACCCCTTTGCCCTTCAGGACAGTGTCCCAAGGGACTCTCTCAACCTGAACAGACCAAAGTCTGCCCTCCAGAAGTCCATGGTAGTGATTTTGCTGACCCCACTCCTTACTTCACCAAGAATCAAGAATTCCCTCATTTCATGGTCACTAGGCCCAAGATGGCCTCTGACCACCACATCTCCCGCCAGTCCTTCTCTCTTTGTAAAGAGCAGGTCAATCGGGGCACCTCCTCTGGTAGGCTCACGTTCAGGAAGTTATCTCCCCCACACTCCAGGAACCCCATAGACTGTTTCCTCTCTGCTGTTTTGTATTTCCACAGATGACTGGTAAGTTGAAGTCCCTCACAAGAACAAGTGCTAGCGATTGTGAGACTTCTGCCAGTCACTTGTAGAATGCTTCATTTGCCTCTTCATCCTGGTTGTGTGGTCTCCCAGCAGGGTATCTGCCTTGTTTGCCTTCCTCCTCATCTTCCCCCTCATCCTTACCCATAAGCACTTGACCTTGTGCTCCTGATCCTTCAACAAGTCGCCTGAGCACTCCAAAGTCCCTTTTCCCTTTTGGGCTTCTCTCTGAAACCTCATCACTGTCAACCTGCATGGTCAGCAGCGGGTAACAGTTGGTGGGCTGTACCAGACCAGAGGGTTTCCTGGTGACATCTCTCACTCAGGCCCCAGGGAGGCATCAATCTTCCCTGTGGGTTGGGTCTGGTCAGCATACTGGGCCCTCTGTTCCACTCAGAGGGGGTCACCTACAACAATTACCCTCCTTTTTTCTTAACAGAGGCAGTTGTAATGTGTGGGGCTGGCTGACTTGCCCTAGGCAACCCCCTGGATGGGCCTTCATCTGCATTCTCATGTGCCTGGCCCTCAAGTTCCAGAGCCCCATACCTGTTGTGTAAGAGCAACTGGGATGGTGAGGGAGGCGGAGAGGATTCGCCTGGCCCCTCAAGCAGGGAACTGTTTCCATTCCCCTCCATCTCTTAGGTCTCCTCCTTCTGCCTGGTGGCAAGAGAGTAGGGGATCCTCTGTTGCTTGTAGAGTCTCCACCGGCTGCCTCTGCCTCAGGGATGGCCCAGGTGTGGCTCCACTGATCCATCTTCCTCAAAAAGGAATAAATAATAAAATACCCAAACCATTGGAAAAGCTGTCTTGTCAACTCCTGTTTATGGACATTAGAGAACTTAAATGCAAGAGGGGCCTTGTGAATACCCCAAATAAGTGAAAAGCCTTAATCAGAGCCTTCGATCAATCATGAGAGACAAATCTTAGAAAATGAGGCATCATTAATTCTGGTTCATGGAACTATTTGTTTAACATAGCTGACAGTGAGAAAACTCATTGCTTACACAGGGAAGGGCATAGATTTAGCCAATCTTGACCTCTGTGGAAGACTTCCTATTTTTCTCTGCACCAGTATGGTAGGTTGTGCACATCCGTGATTCACATGGATGAATGAGTCATATGATTCATCAAATTTAATTTACCACAATCTTTTGAGCTCACAAAATACAAAGTTATTCAAACTCTTTAACACTGAGAAGCATCAGCTGGAATTTTGGATTTCAAGGAAATATTTGGGATTGTTTTTGAATGCATGTTACATTTTCCATCATGAATTAAAATCCTGGAAGTGTAATTCAAGTTGATGGTTTAACTTCTGGTCTCTCCTAGAGGACTGGGGCTGACTCTGTAGGGAACCTACTGCTGTATGATATGTAAGAGCCCTGCAACACAGACAGGAACTTACTGCGATTTTCAAAAAGAGTGATGTGCATGACTCCCTTTATGGAAGTGTTTTGAAGATAAAAATTGTGACAGGTTCTAAGTGATGTAAGCAGCCTTTAAAAGTAATTGTATTCTATCCCATGTCTTAAGAAAACCAACTGTGATGTGGACTATAACAGTATTGTTACAATATATTAACAAAACAGAAAAATGGTGGTAAAATGTTAAGCACCTTCACCCGTTACGAAAAGGTCTTTCCTAGAAACATGTTTATGTTTCAAGGTGGTGTGAGTTCAAGGGGATAAATGCTGCCTCATAAAATTCAATGCATTAATGGGCAATTTAAAGTTCACCATTCTTCTTCTTGCTCAAGTCACCTTTTCCTTCCTGTCACATTTTTTGGTGCAAAGCGAGAGACAAGGCAATCACCTATTTTTTGATTTTTCGACTATTAGAAAGGAAAATATGCTCAGGTCCAGTAAGTGCTTCCTACATGGGGAAAGGAGCAAAAAATTACAAGAAACCACACTGAACACATAATAACATTTTGAAATACAACATGTGAATTCGGAAAGAAAAGTGTTTGGAAGAAAAAATACTTTACAGAAAGGGTAATTTTAAATTATTAAGAAAAAGTGAAACTGGAATTAAATCAGGACATTACAAACATGGATTATGTTGCAAATTTATATCTACCTATGAATTTTGTACAATACAGCTAAATACAACTGTATCTATAACACAGAAATGAGTTTTATTTCAACTCAGTCACTGACACATGCAGACATCCAGTGAGTCTGTGTATGCTAGTGCTGCTATCTACAACTTTATGCCATTTGAAGTAAATTGCACCTTAAATTTGAAGGCAATTTTAGGTAGTTTGGTGTGCAGTACAGATTCCATCTTTGATATTTAACAAGACTGAGATTTTTCTAACTTGTGAAGTCTGCATGTCTACAAACTAGTATGGATGTGTTTGTGTTTATTACTTTTTTCCACGCATGCCTCGAAATGACTAAATTACAGGTATTTTACATGTGTTTTGTGGTACAAGACAAATACCGTCCGCTAGTATAATTTATCTTGAAACATCCTGTTTTACAAAATTACAGAAAAGCACAGCAATTTGCTCTTTTTTTATTTTATTTCTAAGACTATGGAAAAATCTTCAAAGCCCAGAAGATGCCTTCTAGCTAAGAACTTAGCCATGTAATAAACAATTTTCATCAAAGCACTGGGTTTGTGGAAATAGAGTACAATTGTGGATTTAAAATTTTGATAATGTTCCTTACTTATTATCTATTTTGCCTTTGTCTTTTGTATTTTGACCTAATTCAGCCAGCAAAGGCATCAACCCTTATGTAAGATTAGATACACATACATACACTTACAGCAGCCCAAATCAGATTAGCTGCAATCAAGGTAATTGTGTTGAACAAAATTGTTCATCTGTGCTTTGCAGCTGCCTTTTGGATCTAGTGTTTGATCCAAAGTGACTGAGTTATACATATGTTCTTCCTTAATCCTGGATAACTTGGGTTTTATTTTAATACATAATCACCTCTTTAAAACTCAAGACTGAGAGTACAACACATTTACTTTTGCGTATAAATTAATTCATATTTTCTTTTATTATTTCTCTTTGGTACATTCCAAAGGTCTTTAATGGACACTATTCCCAAAATCTGAAGCAGTCATCTAGACAGCCTGCTTTTCAGCATCTCTGGCAGTTATCAAAAGCTACTTCCTTGGTCAGTCTTCATGTTCCTTCAGCAGTTAAAATTAGACTGAGAGTGCTAAATATCACTCCTGTTTATTGCTCCTACGCTCTTACAATCTAGACATAGGAAGGCAACATGGCTTCTCACAAACTCCAGCAGTTTTGTTCAGAGAAAGAAGAGAAAAAAATCCTCCCCACCCCCCCCAAGAACAATAGCTCTGTAGAACTTTAGGATCACAGTCATCGGTAGAGCTGTCACCCAGTTTTGCAAGTATCTAAAGAGTTCAGGCACTTTCCTGGAAATGGGAGCTGTGATCTGTTGGGTTTTCTCAGTTCAAGGGTGTTTGAAACCACAATTCCCATGTTATAGAAAGTATCTGAACTTATGGTTCACATAAGTTATGGTTGTGGTTATACCATAATTTATAACCATAACTTATGATTATGGTGACATCTGAGATCTAGCAGTGCTACTCCTCATACTATTGAAATTAAGGTGCTATCAATCCAGACGGGCAACAGTCTGGAGAAAAGAAAAGAGAGCCCTACTTTTGCCTAGGATTTCAACTTTTAACTGTACCTTGGACAATTATTATTAATATCTGTCCAGCTTAACTTCACAAATCTTTACTTTTTCGCATGCTGTAACATAAGTTTCCTATTTTTGTAAGATAAAAAGTTACTTTTTTAGTGGACAAACAGAAGACTTTTCCAGTTATATTGAAAAGATGCATCCTTGCCTCCTCACCTCATCCCTCAGGGAGAAAAATAGGTTAGTTTCTAAAATAAAAAAGGATTTGTAACCTTGTGAGCTATTTTTCTTTCATGAAAAATAAAACATGGGAAGAAAAATTAGGATTTTGTATACAGAACACATATTGACACTGAACTTGGCTATTATGTTTCTAGGCACAAGAGATAAAACTGGATCAATAAATAGAATTTTTTCAAAACCTTTGAGGTTCATAATTTGTTTTTGAGGTTCATCAGTCCTTGTGCAGAGCCAAAAAAGCTTTTATGCTGTTAGTTATTGTAGCTATTAAGAAAGAAGAAAATATTACCTTTAAAAAAAAGATGAATTTGAACTCCAGACTGTATGTAAGAAAGAACCCAACTCATGCAAATGTTATCTTTGGAAGTGTTGTAAAGGTCTTTCCAAAAGGAGAGGAAACAAGAAGATTAGTAAGTACTAAATGAGAAGCTCATTGTTAAGCTTATTATCTACAAGCTTTTGTCCTTGTGTAAGTCAAAGCGGCCATAATATCTGGAACAATCTCCAACAAGTATGGGGGGATTTGCCTAATTCTCCTTTTCCTTTGAAAATCCCAGGGTTTCTGCTTTTCCCTTGAGGAAATGAGCTATGAGTAAATCCACAGAGCCATATGCCAGAGCACAGAGTTTTCTCCTCTAGGTCTGCTTTATGAATAAATATAAATATAACCATTCCTAGCAACTCTTCATCCCAGAATTGCTCTTTTGCCCCAGGGCTGGAATTCCTTGCTTACAACTCTACAAAAAGCTATAAGTATATATATTTATATACACATATACATGCATAGGTTATATATATACACACTTTTTTATATATATAAGTAGCAACAGTTTTTTGTAGTTGAATCTTCAGTTACTAACCAACTAACTCTTTTGTTAAAGGGGTTTGTGTGGAAGGAAAGATGGATTGCAGAGTTTTACACTACTGATCCATTCACAGTAGAGTTGTTTCTACAGCATTTTCCTGTGCTTGGGTTCTGACTGCTTGGTTTAAATGAAGTTACTCAAAGTAGTCTGCACTACTACTGTGTTTTTATTGTCTTCTTTGTGCTTTTTATTGGCTCCTCAGACTGTAAGCATTGATCCCATTAACAGAAGTGGGTTATTCTTGGTGTCCCTGTAAAGATTGCTACTCACATGGTGGAAATACCATGTTTTTACTGTTGTACTAGACTATGTGCCAGTGACTATGCCATGTTTGACATGATCTTACCCAAATCAATCTATTCATGCTCTCAGATACCAAGTAGCACAGAGCTCAACACAGACTGCTTGCTAAGACTCTTGGGCAGGCTGTGGAGCAGATATTCAAATAACATTATCTGTGGTCTCTCATTTATAGAGAGTACAGGTTTCTCCACAATATACAGAATGACTGAGATCTGTTCTCAGATACCAATGATTTGTTATGCAACCTTGGGTAAGTCTCATATCTTTCCATCTGTTTTCCTATCTGTCCTCTTTATATTATTACTAGAGCTAGCTAGGAAATAGGAATTTCCTATGAAAAATTTGAATAATTTTAGAAGATCCCAAATTGGGAAGAATAAATTAAAACCAAAATTTCTTTATAATACATTTCTGAACAAAATCCTTCTGTGGCTTTTACTACATGATGCAGTGAAGAGAACCCTGCACAACCACTTCCTAGTAAGTGCTAATTTTCTATTAAGAAATATGTAAGTGGTCATATAATCAAGGTGATATCTCTGGAATCCAGATATATAGTTTAGTAATATGTGAGATTATAAATATATTAAAGTACGTAAAGCTTTTAGCAGCTCTAGAAGTTGCTTACTATTTAAATGGACAAATGGTCTATATGATATTAAATAAGCTTACAAAAGACCTAAAAGAATTAAATAAGAATATTAAAAATGGTGTAAAGTTTTATGTTAATGAGATGTCAGTAGAGGATAAAACAGTCTGGGTCTAAGCTGTCTTCCCCTCGCCCCAGTGAATTAAATACGTGGCAGCAGGAAACTTAAAACCTTTCTCATATGGGGTATGTTTAAAAAATAAATAGAGAGTCATATCTGCTATTGCAAATTATATGCATTTTGCCAAGTTTCCTGCATGATTTGATAACTCTTACTGTAGCTGTCCCTGTAAATATGACAATAAATTTTTAAATCTCCAGAGAACTGGTAAATACAGGCAGATGCACTTAACTGCTGGTGAGCAACAAAAGTCAGTCTGCAGGAAACTGGCACTAATGTAGCTCTTGATTAATCTCTAATTACACTTTTGTCATCTTAGCAGGGAGACAAAACTATAGCAGTTCCTAAATAGGCAGGCAGCATTTTGGCACCTAGCAACCAGCAGTTCTTTCATATTAGCTGCAGTGGACTCTGCGCTGTTACATGGAAGGTGGTTATGGATCACTGCTCTATTATTTATAGAGCAGCATTTACAGAGGCCTTCACAACAGTATATAAATTAGCAGCTTAATAGGCCATCGCTAACTAAAAACATGGCATGAGCTGAAGCATCAAGTATGAAATTAAAATGTGACTTGGAGATAATAATGTTTGTAACACACATGGAAAGGAATGTCAATTTATTTCCCTGTTAACCATTTCACAGGCAGATTACAATATGGTCTTTAAGCATTTTCACGTAGCGGTGTGTGTGCTTATCTTGCTCATTTCTCATATGCATGTAATGTGTATGTATGTGCATATATAGACACACATATTTATACGTAATAAATCTTTTATTATATTTTCTCATCTAGGTCTTTTTAGGATTATTGTAAAAGCTTGTCTATTTTTTTTCACAGTAGGCTAATATAGCCCAGAGGTGGAAGAGGTAGGAAAGCTGTGCTAAAAGGGATCTGCTAATTGGACAGCAGGCTGCAACAACACTCCAAGTGTCTTCGTGAAAGGGCCTTATTAGTTATCAATCAGACAAATAACACTAACTTTCTTCTGCCTCCTATTCTTTGGTAACTTGTCAGTGAGAAGACCCAGTCCAAAGAAAGACCTCACACCTCTTATTTGGTGTCATTCAGAGTGAATAAGATTCAAAAATTATTAAATACAGTAAATGACTGCTGGCGAGCTGCAGTTGAATCCTTATTTAATCAACTAAAGAAAGACATAAATTAATTCTTAAATATTAGGGATTCTGAAGTAAGAGAATAGGGTTATTAAGGATAGGAAAACATAAACAGAGGAACTGCAAAACCACAAAGCTTTAATTTGCAGGGCTTCCTTAATTAAACCAATGTTTGACAATGAAAGAGAGTTCTGACCTATACCACAGCAGCTCCTGAAGATTCTGCTGGACCCATTTTGCTTTCCCCTTCACAAATGTACCATGACAGAAAGTCCCTGTACAAGTAGGAGAGAGCTCACATCCTGCACATTCATTCCCCACCTTCACGCAGCTGGCTGATGAAAGAGTCAGAAAAGGGAGGCTGCATCAGGCACTTCCATCCACTAAAATCAATAGCAAAATTGGTATTACCTTCAGTGGAAGAGTAAATTGTCTTCAGTTTTGTATCAAAGAACGCATTGCTAGATATGTGTTACCAAACCACCTTTCTTGACTACGCTTTCAGTTACTGTATATTTCTAGAGATTTTTAAAGAAGACTTAGAAGTTGAGTGCAGTGTATCTTCCTTTATGTAGGTAATGGTATTTTATTTTATGTTTCTAGCTTAGAAAATCATCCCCCTCTCAAGGTTAGCCTATAGATGATACACCCTTTGCATGCAGAGATTATCCAGCAATGTGTTTTGTGATTATTAATGGAAGGTCCAGTGAAGGGTCACACCATATACTCATGGCATAAATAAAATTAGTTATTGAAAATTAGAATTATAAAATTTTCAGAATGTCCCAAATTACTGTGCTGTAGAGTTTCTCCCAGCTGGCTGGGCTGCCCATATCTACAGTGCTGTACAGAGACAGCCTTCTGCAGTGATGAACTCAGAACTGAAAGCCAATGGCTTAGTCCTAACAGGTAACTCTACTGCTCGAAAACAATGTTTTCTATAGTGGTCTGTACCCTGTTTTAAGCTTAATAAAAAAATAGCTAACAGGAGACTGGATAATCTGCCCCCTCATTCACTAAGGTTTGCTTTCTCCTGAGCAGCTTTGTGAGGGATACTGTTAATGCTAGTTCCTCCACTGGGGACATCCAAACCCTAGCTGTGTCCCCTGCAACCATTATTGTGAAGTGACAGAGCCTTATGTGGGACTTAACACAGAATGTAAGTCACAATATATATGTAATATATTTTTAGGCTATTTAATAGCAGAATAGGAAGTCAGAGACCTGAGCAGGTAATTCTGAGAAATATTTTCCTTGCTTTTTCCTAGATTTTCATGGGTGAAAGTGCATAAGATTATTTCCTTTTTTCTTTTTCTTTTTCTTTTTTTTTGTAAACAAATAACTGGTGAATTAAATAAAACAAGAACATCAGGCTGATGAAAAGAATTTTTCACAAAATCTCCTCTCTCTACTATTCTTTTCATAATGCTACAAGATAACTTAATTAGCTAGTTGATTTCTACAACAAAGCTCAAAGAGATGGGGTCTGAGATGCATTTGAGACAAGAATTACGAATTGATGTGACATTGAGAGGCTGATAAATTATTCTCACTGGATAGTGTGGTGGCTACAAAAGTTTCAACAGGAAAAGCAAACCTGCTTGAAATTGTGGATCCTGCAGCTGGATCTGTATGTAAGCCCAGACCCATGTGAGAGAGCTCTGCTTAGATGCAGATTTCCCCCAACTTTGATCTGACTGAGGGGCTTGTTTTGTGTTCTTGTTAATTGTAGCTATTGGGAAGAAAATTATTTTTATCAGTGGAGATATAACTCCATTTGTTAGGAATATTTAACTGCATTTTTTAAACTTCAAGTTGTAAGTGTTTTAAAACTGAGTCTCTGCACTATTCTTCACTGGATAAACAAACAGTTGGGCCCAAACAGTTGTGGTGAATGGAGTTAAACCCAGTTGGCAACCGGTCACAAGTGATGTTCCCCAGAGCTCAGTTTTGGGGCTATTTCTCTTTAATATCTCTATCAGTGATCTGGATGAGGGGGTTGAGTGCACTCTCAGGAATTTTGAAGACTGCACCTAGTGGTTGATCTGCTTGAGGGTAGAAAGGTTCTACAGAGGGATCTGGACAGACTGAATGAATGGGCCAAGGTCAACTCTATGAGGTGCAACAAGACTAAGGGCTGGGTGCTGCCCATGGGTCACAACAGCCCCATGCAACGCTACAGGCTTGGGGAGGAGTGGTTGGAGAGCTGCCTGGTGGAAAGGGACCTGGAGGTGTTGGTAGACAGCTGGCTGAACATGAGCCAGCAGTGTGTCCAGGTGGCCAAGAAGGCCAACAGCGTCCTGGCTTTGATCAGAAATAGTGGCCAGCAGGAGCAGGGAAGTGATCGTGCCCCTGTACTCGACACTGGTGAGGCCGCACCTTGAATCCTGTGTTCAGTGTTGGGGCCCTCACTACAAGAAGGACGTTGAGTTGCTGGAGCATGTCCAGAGAAGGGCAACGAAGCTGGTGAGGGGTCTGGAGCACAAGTCTTATGAGGAGCAGGGGTTGTTCAGTGTGGAGAAGAGGAGGTTGAGGGGAGACCTTACTGCTCTCTACAACTACCTGAAAGGAGGTTGTGATGAGGTGGGTGTTGGTCTCTTCTCCCAAGTATCTAGCAATAGAACAAGAGGAAATGGCCTCAAATTGCACCAGGGGAGGTTTAGACTCGGTATTATGAAAAGTTCCTTCACCAAAAGGGTTATCAATCATTGGAACATGCTACCCCAGGGAAGTGGTGGAGTCACCATCACTGGAAGTATAAGACGTGGAGATGTGGGATATGGTTTTGTGTTGTACATTGACAGTGCTAGGTTAATGATTGGATTTAATGATCTTTTCCAACCTAAATGATTCTATGACTCTATGATTCCATGACTCTAATTATTCCTGTGCAAATGTACCTTGTAATTCAAAGAACTATAATCTGTAACCAGAATAGGGAAAACAAAACAGAGATATCGAATGTTGTGAACCCACCATCATTTTTAGTACTGCATGATTTTGCACCTGCACATAATTAAGGCTATTAATACATTTTAAATTTTAATTTCTATATCATAATATGTTTGATTTTTTAAGGTACTGTTGACACTCAGACTGATCTATGATTTCACATGCTCATTTGGAAAAAAAGAAACAAAGAAAGCTGGAATGAAGTATTTAATTTTAAATCCATACATATTTCTAATACATATCTTCAATCTTAACTCCATCTTAAATTAACCATAAATCCAATAAATATGTTATTATTAATTTATTTTGTCTGCGTGTAAGATATATTCAGTGGTTGTTGTAGCAAAAGGGACCTGCATTTATTATACTTAGCATAGAAGAAATTAGAAAAATATTTTTATTTAAAAAATTACCTCAAAAGAAAGACAGTAAAGAGATCAAAAATGAAATTAAAAAGATATATTGTCAATTACCTCTGATGATACAATTTCCAGCAATTTGTTTAAAGATGACACCTTGGTTTTAATGAATCACTTTCGAGGGGTATTTTTCAATGAAATGTCTCTCTCTGGTGGGTAATTTAGAATAAATAAATCCATACTTGTATCAATACAAAAATAAAGTCCTTCTATTAGCCTTCTGGATTTATTAGACATGGATATTTAAGGATTAGAAAGAACTTCTGACACTAAGGTTTAGGGTCATTAAACAGGTCACTGGAGCTTTGAACAGTAAATCTGTGCAAGACAGCTTCAGTTGATGACTTCAATCAGGCAATTTGTTTACTAATCATTATAAATTTCATTTAATAAAACATACAGACTCAGAGAACCTATATCATATCTAAAGTAATCTTCATACTCTATTTTTCTTTAGTGTTCAATAGATACCTCATACTAGTATCTTTCTTTACATTTAAATTGCCAGATATGACGTCCATTTTTTAATTTAAAAAAACCAAAACTCAGAAATTATTTGTCCTTTGTGAATTTATCTTAAATTATGAAAATATCAACACTATGACTGTGAAAAAACACAATTTAAAAGTGTAGTATTTGTTGAAATGGAAGCTAATTCTTTATATTAAGAAAATAATGAATAGTGTTTCTGTGGGATTGTTCAACCATGTCATTGAACTATAGTTAGGAATATATAAATTACATTTACTCATGAAAAATAATTGTGCTGATATTTCCTATTTATGACAAGTAGGAAAAGAGCAGTCTTCCTTTTTTTTTAAATTTATTTCTCTTTTGTGATTATTAGTTGGTTATAAGGTTTGTTATGTACTTTTATTGCATGCATAAAACTTCTCAAGTAATTGATTCTACCTGAATCATCTCAACATTTCAATAAGGAAAAGAATATACTGGGCTTTAGATATCAGAACTTGAAATTTGCAGGTAATGAAATATGTGTGTGTGTGCATTTGAAATTTGATGTAATCGATTTTGTATTTCCATTTGCTTAAAGTAGTTTCTGCTTTTTGTATGCAACTCTTTTAAAAGTTATATTTTCAATTCATTCAGCATTTATAACAGAAAATTATCTACATGCAAGCTTTCAATATAAATAAAATGCTTTGTTATACCATTTTGTTTATTTCTATGTATATATGTGAGTTGATATATAAGAATTCTGCACAAAATGAAAAATGCATTCCTCCTATGTTTCTTATCATTGAGAGAATTAGTCCCACTTACAATTTCCCATTTAAAAAAAAAAGATAATATTCTCTCCAAAAGTGAAATTGGAAAAAAATTGGAAAAGATTTAACATTTAATTTTCAAAGTTTCACGTAACACAATATTTGACTGATGTACAAATAAGTTTTAAACAGTTTATGCTATTTTAGAGCTCTGTGTAAAGGATTACATATGGAAACTATAGGAAGTAAGCTGTAGATTTGTTTCTTTATTCAGCAAAGCAATGAAAGTATGGACTTAAAATCATGGTGTTGTAAGCACATGTGGAAAGTTAAGCACATGCTGAATAGATTTTACTAAAAACGGATGTGGGTCACTTTTAAGCCAGTTTTTTCTTTGCCTTTTCATGTATATCTAATCACATTAACGCCTAAATTAAAAAGAAAAAGTTTAAAATACATTATCATCTTGTGCATATTTAAAATAAGAGTGCTTAAGGCGCTGAAGTTCACAATAATATCTGAACAAATAGCTAGCAAATAAATACAAACCATAAATCCGAAAACCTGACTATGAAAGTTTTTGGTGTAGTGCACAAAACGATTTTTGCTACACTGTAAAGTGAACACATAAGCTAAAAGAAAAGGTTACCTAAGGCTCCTGACTGTCAGGAGTAACATTTTTTCATTTGTGTTTTGCTTTTGGTGACACAAGTAAACTGAAAATTTTTCCACTACATTTGCAGTCATTTACATTGCAAAACAGAAACTTGGTTTCCATTAATAGTTACAGAGCACATACTATTTCCTGTGGTGTTTAATTTTCTCTCTTTAAGTTTAAATGCACTTATGCACTTTAAGATTTAGTAGATACAAAAATTAAACAGTACATAATAAAAGGGGAATATGAGCATACATTAAAAGAAGTTTAAAATAATTCTTACAAAGGAGGATTTCTGTGTCTGCCCTCACCTATATACAACATACTCTCGTTCACCAAAGTTTTTAAGATGGTGAAAGATTCTCAAAGGTACAAAGTGTAACTGAGATACTTTAGGTATTGAAAGCAAAGGAATTCTGTCCATGTTTTTAGGACTGTCTTTGGTTAGCTCTAGTTTTTGAATGCATTGCAAATGACTATTAATGGAGAATTGTCACGTTTTTCTCTGTACAATGTTGTGCTGTTATGATAAACAGAGGTTTTAATATTGTAATAAAAATGCTGTTTTCTTTGCTTTTGTGAAACTGAGAATATCAGAAGATCCGTACCGCAACCCCAATATGCTCTTCTATAGCTGTGCAGATTCAAAAACCTGCTAGGGAGAAAAGTAGACAAAATAATTTTCTGTTGCTGAAAATTTTCATAGTAAAAGAAGGCTTTAGGATAACCATTTCTGTGAATACATGTTCACATTGTAGATCAGTTGTAAATAAGAAAAGGAGAAAAACATTTTAAAAAATTATATTTTAAAATTCAAAATTAATTTCCTACTTAAGTGTTCATTTCAAATTTTTTTTCAATCTTATCTATTAGAAAAAGTCTAAAAATACTTAAGTGAAAATGGAATATTTATTTCCAGTCAAAAGGGACTGGCATTTCTGGCAAAACCTTAGAGGATGTCAGTTTCATACATTATTAGTTCCTCTGACTTTAGTGGACCTACACATCTAAATGTATGCCTAAGTTTTTGTCTGCTCATAGCCTAGTTGATAACATGTAGAAGGACTACAGAAGGACTTGCCCACTGTGTTTAATTTATGTAGATTTGGTTTCCTGTTTCTTCTTTTCACATGCATTAAATATCTTCCCGAGGATTTATTTTACATCTGTTACTCTGTTAGACTGCAGTCAGTGGTTTTCCTCCTACTGCAGATGAAACCTCAGAAGAGCAGCTCTGAAAGGGAGTGCTGTTTTTACAGAGAAAAAAGAAACAGATGACAACAAAACTATCACACACAAAAATGTCTCTCCTTTATCATTCTAATCAAACCCTACTTTCATTTTTGGAAGTGTAACCCTAACACTCCACCTGGGAATACCTGGTCTTCAAAGCTGAACCTGGCCTGGCAGCATGTACAGTAGGCTTGTCTGAACTCCATGGGACAGATCTTTAGCTGGCATAAATAAGGATTGCTGCATCTGAATGCAGTGAAGCTCTGCTGATTTACACCAGCCCAGGGACTAGTTCTGTGTGTTGATTTACTGCAACCAATTTGAACCCATTAGACTTACGCCAGCATAAACCTGTAGAAACCCAGTGGTGAATCAAGCCCAAAATGAAGGAAATCTTTAGATAACTACTTAATGACTGTGGAAATATCGGCTGGCTCTCATAGGACTTCATTACCACATCTGATGAGAATGCTGATTTATGGAGATCAGTAAACAAATCACAGCAGAAAAGGTGTCACAGAAAAACAGAAAAACATATCCAGCATGTGAACAGACTATGTCAGGGAGTGTATTTGCTTGCACTGTCTGAGCCAAGGTAATATTTAATGGAAGACGTTTCCAACTAACACTTGGGATTTAAAGGCAGCTGAAAGGAGCAACACAAAGCCCCTGTGGCCTGTTGATATAAAGGGCTAGGGGCAAGGAGGATCCTAGTGCTCTTGGTTCATTCAATGACTCATCATGCAACACTGGGCTCGTCATTTGACCCTTTCTTGCCTCAGTGAACTCAACTGGAGATTAGGGTGAAAAATGTAGGTTCCTATTGGAAAACAGATGATTTATAACAGAGCTTCCTTGAGTAAATACATTACAAAGAAGTGGTAAATCCATAAATTTTACACACACGACCATAAACAATGGAGTTGATATCTGTAACAACCCCAATTTCTCCTTCCTTCTTCAGGTTGCTTTCTTGTCATACTGCATTATTCTCACCATAAAACCATGCACATTCATAACAGATCAGCAAATGAGGGTAACTTTGTTATTTTCTGAATTTGTGGTCTGGTAAGAGATGCAAGAGTAAAAACAGATTCCCATTCCTCTCATAAATCAGTGAAGGCAATGATGCCAATTATATCTACTCTGATACCAAAAGTAAGTTTTAAAAAAATTGTTTTGGACAGCTGTCTGGACCAAGCAATTGCAATTGCCAGTAGTGTGTGCACATATGTGTGTTGGAGATGTAGAGCAAAACCCATTCACAATCTGTTTTGCAAGCATTAGTACATTTTGTATTTTCCCAAGTGAGCATGTGGCCCACAAACTCTTGTACTGAAGGTCATTTTATTCAGTAATGAATTGTATGTTCCTCATCTTGAATTGCTTTCAAGGTTAAAAAAAAAAAAGGGGGCTTCATTTTATAATTAAATCTCTATGAATATCAAGATCAAATATTAAGAAAAAGAAATGGATTAAAAGTCTGAACAGCCTTTGTTGTCTTAATTTTACATTTTAATGATTTGGACAGCTCTCCTCGTACTGTTTTTCTCATCAAAATGATCACAAAAGCTTTGACTATGACCAACAAAAATATACAAGTGTTCTGACGGTGTATCAGATAAAAGATCTATAGATTACTTTGACAGACTGTCTCCGTACAGGGCTAATGGTATAAGTAATGTGAAATGATGGAAAGGTTATGAAATATAGTAAAAAAACACACATCCCATAAGAATTAGGATACTTTCAAAGTTCAGATGTCAGCCAATTAAACCCACTGTTTAAATGCTGAGACAAAAACCCACAAAGATCCCAATGCTATCTCATCAGAAGAAGGGTTTTTTCTCCCCTGCTGGCAGCTTGTAGATGCGAAAGGTCTTGATATAGAGAAGGGTGCAAGTACAGCAGCAGCTAAGGAGTCTCAATCAGATAAACTGACATCCGTGACAGATAGCTCTCTTACACAGGAGTCACTAAGCCCTGCTTGCCTTTCTCACGGGAATGATCCACCACTACTACAGTATCTCTAATGCGGCTACTAACATGCAGTTTTAGACTCATTCACAGTTTGAAACAAGATCACATTTACAGTGAAAAGCTGAAGTCTTAAGTAGCATGGAAACTCAGTTCAGTTTTCCTTATCACTTCTTTTCTATAGCTTTAATCAGGTGTTTTATTTATTAGGAGTTCAAAAATAGTCTCAATGAATGGCCATTCATTTCTCCCATCCCCTCCCATTACTTTCTGCTACATAAACGTGTCTGCAACATGTCATCAAATAGATGTTTAAAATAGATTTTTTAAAGTTAAAACAAGTTGTTCTTTCATGTTATAACCAACATTGCTTGCACAAATATTGAAAGTACTTAAAATTAAGCTTTGCATGCATTAAAATGTATTTATAGTACAATAAGAAAAGATAAAATACATTTCCTAACCTGTTTTCCATAGAAAATCAGATCACTAGATATTCTTCTCATTCTGAACAGAAAACAGAAAATGAAAATGTTATTTCAGAAAAATTTCCCTCTATTTTGGGGGATTAGGAGAATACAATAAAGATACCTGGAAAATTCTGGAAAGGCATAAAAGAGTATGCATTTTGTAGAAACGATTCAGGAACTTTTATATGAAATAGGCAAACTTTAGGAAGAGAAAGGAAAAAATTGCATACTGGACTAAGGAATAAGATGCATGCACTAATAGGGGACAAATAAGTAATTTACAGTGTCAGAGTTAAAGAATGTCATTACTCCTTTCTGGAAAATCACTCCAAGGAGAAAGTGATACAAAAGGTAAAAACCATCCAGGAAAGGATTCAGTCACCAAATGAATATTAAAGTGAAATTTCCTAAATGAAAATATATGATGGCACCTTACAAATACAAACTACAGAGGAGGAAGGGATACTAATTTTGAATGTGAGTTTCCTCTTGACTTCATTTTAACTGATCTGTGCTTTGATTTTGATTCTCTCTGTCTTCAAATATATTCAATTTTTTTTTTAATCTTTGTTTCATAACTGAAACAAATGAGCTGTACTTATTCTAAATGTGGCCCTGTATGTCTCAAAGTAAGTGAGAGTGTACTTGTGCATGTACTCGTGCACTTATCAGAGTTACTTTCTGTGAATTTTGAGTATTAATGAAGAAAAACCTGTATTATCTTTTAATTTAAAGTTGCCATTTACCTGTAAAGAGATTGGAAAAGTGAATGCTGTGATATAAACAGCTATCACCAAAAGCAGTAATAGTAGTATGGATTATGAAAAAATATTTCCACTTTTCTGAAACAAGAATGGCAATAAATACAATTTGTAAGGTTAAAAATGTCTGATTTTCACAGAAAGATAATTTAATAATAAACTCCAGATTTTTTTTATTCTGTGGAGCTCTTACAAATGCACAAGACACAGTTTCAATACCTTCAGGAGCTGCTTCAAAACAGATTATTGATATTCTGGCCCACAGCTCTCTTGGAGGATATTGAGTATCAGCTGCCTCAAAGGTTGGCGCCAACCTTCCTCTTCTATGCACCACAAACCAGAATTAATTGCAAATCAATCGAACAAACTACAACTGATCAGTAAACCAATTAGTAATTTTAGCTGTTCATCCTGTCTTCATTTACTAAGGGGAAAGCTGTGGGATGAAAGTAAGTGATCTCTAGTTAACATTTAGGATTTTTTTTCATCCTGGTAACAAGGATGTCCTTGTAAAAACACTTCAAGCAGAGACATATCCAATCTAGGCAATTCCAGCAATTCTATTACATTCTTCTTACGGGTCATTTTATTTCCTATGGTTCTTTTTCTTGACTGTATTCTTTTGGATAACATATCCAATCTAGGCAATTCCAGCAATTCTATTACATTCTTCTTACGGGTCATTTTATTTCCTGTGGTTCTTTTTCTTGACTGTGTTCTTTTGGATAAGAGGCAGAAGAACATTGGTCTCTTGCTGTTCTGGTTGCTCTGGTTTTTTCCTCCATCCCTGATTGAGGAACAAAGTAACAGGGCAAACTGCATGTACATGATCTCTGCTGCATGTGAAATTTCCCCTTAGTGCATAGAATTGTGACTACAATCAAGGCAGAAGGAAATCCTGCCAAGGACTGGCTGTTGGTCTTGATTCACCTAAGGATGCTGGGAAATATCTTTTACTGTATTGATCTTTTCATTGTACATCTTCCTTGTACCAAGGGAATCTGCCCTACAAAATATTCAAAAGGAGCTCATCATTGCGTCCATTACAGACCATACTCTTCATCCTCTGGTGAAACTCTGTGCAATCCTGAAGGCTGAAGTTCCTAGTCTTCTCTGGCATAGCAAATAATTATTCAGTGGAAGTTCTGCAAAGAGCATTTCAGAATGTTTTCTGCTCCTGATTATTCAGCTCTGGGCTGTATATGGAGGTTGATTTGTGTGTGCAAGTGGAAATCAAGAGAAGTGTAAAGAGAAAACATGTAGGAAGCTCTTTGAATTTGCATGAGCAGCTAACATTTGGCCTATGCAAATGTATAAGGTGAATGTGACACTTAAAAAAAATGTAGACACTCTGTAGACACAAAAATTTACTTTATAGAAAACCTGAAAGAATCCCTAATTTCATATGTTTATTTGACCAAATCTGAGGAAATATGGTAGGAAGGAACCACTGATTTTTTAATGTATGTCAACATATGACTTTGTAAAGGATATGATAATAATAGTAACTGGCAAGGGTCAGATTTTTAGATGTATTTTTTTATGGAATTAATACAATAATACAGATACTAGAGAGATTCTCTAGACGACTTAAAAACTAAGGGGACAGCAGTGTTCCAGCTACCTGTGCTTAAGGTAGTTGTCCAAGATGGAGGGGTTTAGTCTTGAGGATTTCTTCTGATGACACTGGAGGAAGATTTTGCATCCAAATTTTCCATTTTTGAAGAATCTATTCAGAGCATTGAGGGTGCAAATACCTCCTCCCATGTCCCTTAACTACCACCTTGACTCTCACTGGATTATTTATTTACAGTTTCTAAAAGGGAAGGACTCTGTGGCCACCTCTGTAGAATCCATACCTGTACTCTAAAAAGGCAGCTTTTGTTTATCAATTTCTGCTCTGAACTGTGAATGAAGGAGGAAGGGAGATTGAAACCTGTGTCTTCTATGTTCTAGAAAAACATCCTGGCTCTTCTGAGTTTCAGTTGAATTTATTAAAAGGTTTATGTTGCTTAAAAGTGGATTTTTTCTGATGTTAATTTTTTTCAAAGCATCTATGTATCATTTGCATATAAGTACTTTGCGATTCTAACAAAGTAACAATGCATGTTACAGCTACACTGACTTAATCTTTCTCATTATACCAAACGTAGGTCATACCATTGAACATCTATTCAATTGAATGTATTATTTCTGGTCAAAGCATGGTAGCTTTTACTGCATGTAGCAATATCTCTTGGGAAAAAAAACAGTTAAATAAAAAAATTAAGTGCTTTGACTGAAGAAGCCAAAG
>NW_010550939.1:18980-66346 GCF_000687285.1 Phaethon lepturus | reverse complement strand
GGGGGGGGGGGCCGGAATCTAAAACCAGGTACATTTTAAGGTCTCAAAAATCAGTTCCATCAAAATGCATATACAAGATCCTTGAAGGTCTCCCAAAAAATTTATGGCTTTTGTTTTGGAGTGATTAGGCATACAGGAATTAGATGTCTAATATTGCCTATCGTGAGTTGATTCCTCAGTAGGCTTTGTTAGAAAAGATTTTTGAAAAAGTACAATTATTTTTTTATTTTACTATTAAATTCCAGCTGTACTCAATAAAATAAAAAAATTTTATCTAGAAAAAAACAAGTTTTAACACTCATTCTGGGCTTATAACACTATAAATACTCTCTAATAAAAAAAGAAAAGGCACATTTTTTTTCCAGGGAAACAATATATTTTCTGTAAGACTGTCTATTACTTAAAAAGTTGAAAACTGAACTCCAAAAGCCTGACTGACTGTGACAGCAGGACCTTTCACCAGCTGATTGAAATTAACAGTTTCTTTCAGTTGTTCTAATTAAGACCAAGGGGAGTTTTGGAATTCACCAAAGGTGTCTCAAATTGCTCTCTTGTTTAGGTGTTGGCGATATCAGCTACTACTTTATTCAACAAACAGTTTAGTCTAACTTGCGAATAACTCCTTTCTTAGCATGTTCTTTCAAGAAGTGCTTGTATTGACACGGTCTATGAGTGCTTCTTAATAGAGCGCACTACAATTAGGGATGAAAAGGAAATAATTTCTGGTGAAAGATTAATACATAGTGGGAGCAACTCTGACAATGTGAATACAGAAATGGTTGTCACTGAATAAACTGACTAAGGACTCCCAGACGTTGCGGTTTCCCTTAAATAATTACTACCCTTTTCTACCAAGAAAGGGCCAGATCTGGAACATTCCCAGTGTAGGGACACCACCATTTTCACTGTTGGGTCCTACAGGATCAATTCATTGTTTATAAGTGGGATGCATGGGGTCAGAGACCAGGTTGCGTTAGAAAGGAGTCCACAGCTGGTGTGAGGATCATCCTGGCTACAGTTAGAGAAGTTCCATGCAAGGGACGTATGTGGATCTCCACATGCTCTGGGGTCTGGCAGTTCAGCACAAGAGTACCCTACCCTTCCTGAGGACAAACACCCACTCCAAAGTGTTGCCTTTGAAACATGTTCAAATAAGGAGAGTCCACCTTTTTGTTTCATGGCATGACACATACAGCACGCACCCAAGGATGGCAGGCGCAGGCTTCGTTCCTAGAGCATCCTGGAATTTCCTGAATCCCTTTAACTATATTTAAACTCATATCTGTCATGAAAATGCTGTAATCGCCAAGCTGGTTGCAACCATGCTATTGCAAAAGCACCTACCAAACCATGTTTGCTGACTGTCAGTACATACCTGCAAAAGGACAGAGGAATACAAGCATATGGCTAAACGGTGTTGTGCTGTGCTGTGAACTGCAAGTGCATCCTGCAGCTCTGGCCCACTGACTCTCCAGGTCAGGAACATGGCTGCATTTTCGTGTGAGATCTTCTTCACTAAACACTCCTAGGTGAGGTCTGGAAAGTGAGCAAATACTTCAAGATCCACAGTTGATGCTTGTCCAAGGTTATTTCGTATGATGCATCTGCTGCATAACTGTAACTTCACAGCTATTAGGTATGACAGTTCTTCCATACTTAGAGTTTAATCTGGTTATTAGATATATGCCCATAAATTTCAGACTTTCTTTTTAAATGGATTGCAAGCACATTAGGAAGATATAAATTAAGTCCTACTATATTTGAGAAAATTTTAGTATTAATGTTTTATTGTAAAGTATTTAAAACCTGTAATTTTAGCTACATTGCTATGAAACAAATGATTGTAGAATCATAGGTCATTTCAGATAGTCTTTTATATGGTGCCATTCAGAAAATGATGTATTATTTAACTTTCATTGAAGAAGGGAAAAAAAATTCTTGAAATAAAAGTTATATGGTGTTTTTTTTTCTTGGGGGATTAATGGACCATTTAACTGAAAGATGAGTGTGCAGTATTTCATCTTTTTTAATGTAATTATTACAGAGAAAGTGGAGGGTTTAGGCATTTACAAAGATAAAATTGTGTCATGCTTCACAATGCACTTGCAGTAGCAAGGAATTTGGTTCAATTTTCTAATATACTTGGGCAACTTGAAAAGTGAAAGTTTTTAATATATTTGCCTGTATTCCTGTTAAGATAAGGCTATGTAGTGCATATACATATACTATTGATGGACATATTCCTTCTTGGAATATTGCACGTATCAATATTCTCTTATTTTAATAGGGACTATGTATGCAAATGAGGGACAGTTTATGATGATTACAGGGCCTAATACCCACAATCCAGGCTGTCTTCCCAGAATTTCCTGCCCTAGAGTGCCTGTGTGACCTTGAGCAAATCCATCTGTGTCTGTGCCTTCTGTTCGGGTCTCTGGTGCTTCTTGGCGTTGTCTGTCTCCAATATTGGTGTCTGCCAATTGTCATTGCCCCTGCAATTGTCTTCGCTTCTTCAGATCTGTATTAGAAGCGTCAGGGCTCTTGCTCAGAAAAGTGTGATATGCTTTGTTTTTTCTGCATTTCTGAAAATTTTAAAGCTGGAGCTCACTGTTTCTGAACTGTGTATTTCTGCACTCCCTGTCCCTCGGCGAAGGTGGCCGGGCAGTGGCACGGTTTTGGGTGTACCTCCTGGTGCCAGAGGCAGCCCAGACACACACCTGCACTCGGGTCAGGCACACCAGCAGGCAGGAGAAGGGGAGACCATGGTGTTTGGACAGATGCATCATGAGTGGACACACTGCATAGCTCCGCTGCTTCTACCCAGATATTTACAGGTAGGTTCTGGAAGTGAGGAAGGGTAAATTATATGGTTATATGTTTAAACACTAGGGTCAGTGGCTGTTTTCTATCCCAGAAGCCAAATGCCATTGCTTGTATTCTATATCGCTTGCCGTCTATACCTAAACACCCTTGCACCGTAAAATAGGTGGTTTATTAGGAACATAGGTGCTTATTAGGAGCAAGCCCCAGTCTGAATCATCATCCAGAGCATGCCCAGGTATGAACTTCAGCTGGGCCAGGCTAAAACTCTGCCAGAAGGTTTACTAGCTGTCATCTCATACAGGACTGGACTCAAGCCCAAGGCCTGTTTAGTTTGCTAGAGCAGGCAGACAGACAGCCGCTGCAGCAAGGTGGTGGGACACATGAGCTGCCAGCATAGCAGCAGAGGAGTGGAGAAGGGCTGGAGAGAGGGGAAGGACACCCAGGTACCCCCACATCTGGACTTAGCACATTGGCATTACTGACAATGGTAATAAAAAGTAAATTGATCCCTATTTGTGATGAATCTTCATAATAATTTAAATATGTTTACAAAAACATATTAAGTGCCTGGAATATTTTGGGTTTGATATCAGCTGATATGAATCATAATTGGTTTTTACAGCAGCCACTCAGAACTGGCTTGTCATGTCAAAAAATAGTCTATGTTCATAAACATTATATGTATTTTTTGTTTTTACGTGATTTTTCATGCTCCCAAAAAAGTGTGTTCCCTTTCCCATCTATTTGCCCAAATGTTCTGTGTGAGGCATGCCCCAGCTGAAACCCTTCAGAAAGAGGCTTGATAATCTAAAACATGATTCCTTGAAGAGGTCAGTTCCTCTTCCAGCTATCCCTGTGTTGATACCATGCCCTGATTGGAATTTCTTTCCTGAAGTGAGAAATGGCCCAGGCCAGAGAGGCATTACCTTCCCCATAGGAAGGCAATACATATATACATATAATACCTATAACACAATTGCTGTTAAAAAAACAAGCTGGATTAGGAAGGAATCAGCTTCCTTCAACAATGGGGTGGAAGAAATCCTAAAGAGACAAAATACTTCAAGGCAAGTTCACAAATACTGAAAATCTCCAGACTTATTGGTCCTGTTACATTTAATTTAACTGATGACATAAACACTAAGCAGGATTACATGGAAATTTTTTTTTTTGTGAACCACAATTTTTTTTTTCTATCATACTCTATAGAACTTTCAATTGCCTTGTGAACTGAAGTGAAATGCATCATTAAAGCCCTGGAAAGCACCTTATGTTTAATTATTTACACATGTAGGGAGATTAGGCCTCTTAAGACAGATGTTCTTTTCAAATAACATAGTTTTAATTTACATTTATTTTGTCTTATTCTTTCTTTCTATTGTCAGGATTTGGAGGTTTTTACAACCATATTTTTACTGTCCTGCATTATTATTAAATTCACAGTGGGCCTTAAAAAGTCCTTGTAATGAAATGTATATTCGAAGGCACTTAATTTAAACTCTCAAAAGAAATTTAACGTTTTCTCACATACACCATGGTCTTTTCTTCTACCCAATAGAAAATGAATTCTCAAATAGGTTCAGATCCTTGGTGATATAAAAACATCTTATTCTTTCAAACAGTGGAATGAATCATAACAGTTTTCTAAAGATCTTTCATTTACCAAGAAGAGATAACAACAACATCACTAGAGTGCGTTGGAAATCATCAGACAGTTTCCATATTTTTTATGAAAATGTTAATTCATCAAACTGAAATAGATTGTGGTGATGAATGTATTTTATTGACCACTTTATTTCAGAATGGCTTTCACATTTTGAAAACAAAAGAAGATTCTTGGTCTGTTTCAAAATAGTTTTTTGGTATTCAACTTTAGAAAATTTTAATGGTGAGAGAAGTGTTTAAACTTCAGAATTTAAAAGACAGTATTTGGAAATGGATGGAAGTGTTATGATCCAGTCTTAATTTATTTCATCTGATCAATTCCTACAAAAAAAAAATAGTTGAGATTGATTTTTATTTAGATCCAAGATGAAATACAATGTTCATAATTTAAAGAATTTCCATGAAATGAGAATATAATTTCCAGAAAACTCTATCAAATTAAAAATTTAATAAGAATTTAAAATAGTTTGTTTGAAAGGATTGTTGTTCATTTGCTGTTTCGCCTGATCTTGATATGAAGCTGGTGTCTTATGCAAACTGTAGTTTCATGTCTTGGCACTCACTCAGTCTATCTGTGTCTCATTGGTTTTTCACGAGATATTTCGAAAAGCTTTGGTGATGCCCTGGTTCTTTTAGGAATCTTGTTCATTTTTGCAGCATAGTAACACTTTTTCACACTCAACGTCTATATCTGGTGCTGAGTGTATTCATTTATATCATGAAGCAGTAATAATGGACCACATGTCAGGAAACTCATTGGTCTACACCTTCCCACTCACTTGGGGAAGGCATTTGTGAGGCTGATCTCTGAAACACTTAAGGACATGATTTCATTGCACATATCTCTGTGCTAACCTACGGATGGCTATTTGTCTCCCCAGAGTGAATGACTCCCAGGCGGTGACCCACCGAGCTCAGTGAAGGGCTATGGTGCTAATTCCCATTTCAGAACTAAAAGTCTCAGTGTTTGATTTAAGTCCGTTTGCCTGACTGATTTATTGATCTGATTTTTAAGCTGTCTACGTAAACATTCAGTATTACAAGCAGAAGATTAAGCCAAAGCCACAAAAAAACCCACCTCAAAATAACCCTACAAAATTCTAATTTAGCTTTTGAGTTGAATTTTGTTGTTGCCTTTTGGAAACTAGCAACTTGATACATGCTGCAGATCAGTAAAGTTTTGCCATTGGCTAGTTGGCCTTGTTCTTTCAAAATTTACTGCAAAAAGATTTAATATATTGTATCTCCATGTTATAGCAAATGAAACTATGTTTTACAGCAGCTTTATTTACTACAACAGAGATTTCTGCAAAGACAGACTACTGGAAATGTGCTGAAGGAAAATTTAATAAGCAAGATGAAGAAAAGTAACGAGTTGAATAGTAACATAGATATTTACAGATTCTTTCACATGATTCTTTGAGCTCATAGTTCTAAGCATTTTTACTGTGTCAGGTAGGAAGGCTCTGCTTCTTGATCCTGGAGCTTTTCCTCACACACAAAATGAATGACATTTTCAGTCTCATTTACTATAACATTTTGGTCTTTAGTTCATGCTGTGGGGAGAGACTGAAATGCTTAAAAATTGTCCAAGCAACCACAGAGGTGTGTAAGACGAGCTGCCACTACCTAGGGAGCTTGTCTTTCCCTTTGTGTTTCTGATACAGAAAGCAGAAGCAGCATAGTAAAACTTCACCATTCCCTCAATTCCCCATTCCATCCTTGCAAAAGAAAATTCACTATGTTATTGTCTCTGACTTCTCTTGGGGAAATTATTTCCATTTCCATTAAAGCTTTTTTTTCTCCCACAGTCTTCCTATATCCTTTCTATCTCTAAGTTCATACACAGGTCTTCTCCCTGAATCCAGACACAACCTTAAACTCCTCTTCATGTTTTCAAGAGCCTATCTTCATACCTCCTTGCATCTGATAATTCCACTTCCTTCTCTGCAGGGTCTCAGCACAAATTATCCCTGGGGATGGTTTATGTGTCCCATTCCCTCTTTCTAGTCCTGTGCAAGGAAAATGCTCTTCTGATCATGTGAAGGGCTGTGGGAACTCTTCAGGGCAACCACAGAAGGACAGCACAAGGAGCAAATACACCAAGGGCAAGATTAAGTACCGTGGAAGCTCTACAGACTGCAAACTGCACATCTGGAAGACAATGTCCCATAACAAATGAAAATAAAATTTCCATTTTCATGTACTGTAACTGTTTTATTCCTACCACTGGAAAAAAGAGGAATGTTTTAAGAACTAACTTTGAGTTGTAATAAATACAACACACTTCATATTTATCCTTTACACTTTCACATTTGATGTTTGGTCTTCTCTTATCATCTTCTCTTATGAATCTTATTTAAGAAACATCTCAAGTCAGCAAAGTTATGTTCTTGAACCAGTCTCTTGGTTTGTCACTACGAAAAATGCCAGTTGGCACATCAATTTATGTAGGTTGAGGAGGATAAGTATATGGAAGAAAATATTTTAGAAAACATTAAAGGATATAATATACATTTACAAGGTACCAAGATTTCTAAAGTGTATTTATGAGAAAATATTGCTGTGTTATTCCTAGGACTGGAGGTCTAAATTTTGCTATGTTCATTACTTGATAGAGAGTTGATACATTCCACTGAGCTTCTCACGATATCTTAAAGCTGACAGGGTATCAGTATGCTAGATTAAGTGACATAAAAAGTTGAAGAGGGATACAATTAAAGAAGGATTGAAGAACTGTAATACAATTAATGTTTGTTAACATGAGAGTGGTTTTGTCTTTTTTTTTTCCTCTAAATAGGGCCTGTCAAACAAATATGATACTCTTTTTTGATAAGATTCCAGTTTGGTTGATAAAGATAACCAGAGATGTAATAGGTCTAGACTTTTAATAAAATTTGATTTTAAAATTTTGATTTAAAAAATTTTTTTATAATATCACATGACATTCTTTTTGAGAAACTAGTGCTGTACAGTATCAATAAAACACATATTAAATAGGTTAAAAGTTGGTTGTTAAATGGTTTTCAAGAAGTATTTGTCAATGGTGAATCATTGTCAAATGTGGATTCAGCACTGGGATTTCACAAAGACCCAGTGCTACTCAGCATTTTAACAAATGATCTGCAAGTAAATGTAAAATCACTGTTGCTAAAATTTGAAGATGACACAAAAACAATAGACATTCAATACTGATGAGGAGAAGCAGCCATGATGAGTCATCTAGGTAAACTGGGGCAACTCTTTCAAAATGTATTTTAATACAACTAAGTATAAAATAAACTGCCAGTGAATAAGAACCCAGGCAGCATTTACAGGAGATTAATTCTGGTTCTAAAAAATTTTGACTGTGAAAAAAATCTATGTTTTATGGTAGATTAAATACGAGACCTGAACATGGCTGTGATAAAATTTAATCCTTGGATTAGATACAAAATTAGCTACACGAAAAAAGTAGCTAATAGGAGTAGGAAAAGGACACTAACTCTCATTTCTGAGACCACATTTGATATTCTGTCTAGGCTGATGTCACATTGTGAAAAGATCTTGAAATGTTAGAGAGGATACATAAAAGATTATTTACCAGAGAAGACACGGTAGAAGAGAAGGACTCTAAAAGCTCAGTCTGTTTAGCTTATCAGAAAGAACATTGAATGGTAACTCAATTACAGGGTGGAAACGAGATATTAGTGATATCTTCATCTATCTGGTAGAAGTACAATAAAAACCAGTAGCTGCAAGCTGAAACCAAACATGTAAAGTAGAAAGAAAACTATAAGGGTAAAAAAGACTTAAGCCCTTGGAAGAATCACAAGAGTGATGGACTTTCCATCTCTTTATTTTTTCATTCAAGTCTGATAGAAGGGATTATTCAATTTTCTTTGACTTCAGTGGATAGTAGATTGTATTCCAAAATAACTATTAGACTGTCATTTATTATGTGTTCTTGCCATACAAATAATGAAATTCACATGATTGCACCCATTACGTCTTACCTTACTGTGTGTAACATAATTTCTGATGTGTTTAAAACCAAACGCTGAAGACAGAACCTGGAAATTTGGTTGAAGTCTTGAATCTGCTTCTTCTAGAACAGAAATTATATCTAACAGAATAGTTGTACTGAATACACACTTAAATGTTTGTTACCTGCTCAGTTATTAAACATGAGGATCACAAATATGCAAAGCATGAAGTGTCATGAATTCAAATGAGATTGCAATGAGTTAGGAAATTAAATTGGAAAAAAGTTATGTTTGAACACAGAGGGTTCCAGTCCCCATCTGGGGTGTCTAGAAGAAAAAATTGGTTACCTTTCATGTTTGTAGAAAAATAAGTTCGCTATTATCTTAATAAAAAAAGCCATATGGAAACCTTGATTTGAATAATAATTCAGATCTACAATGAGAGAATTCAGAAGGGTTGGGGCAGTTCTAAAATATATTCATACCCTTTTGCTTCCCTATCTTCTTAAACTAGGTTTGGTCTCTCTGGCAACAAATCACAGAAGTTTACATGCTTATATGAAGTGCTGAGATAGCAGAACTTCTGAATTATAAGTAATTTTCAACACTTTCCTTCCCAGACTAGCAAGGAGCAGCTGGAGGAAGAGCTGAGACGTTGTGTATTCAGGAAAGCTATGCATTCATTGGTTTAAGACAAGAATACTAGCTTGCTACTTAAATAAGGACTGAAGGGAAAAAAATTGTAGAGGAAAGAATGAGGTGCTTCCAAAAAGTGCAGGAAGTAGCAGATAAGGGTCGGAGAGGAATTTGTGCTGAGCCAGATGAAGTTCTACTGAAAAGTGTCTGATGGATTCCTGCAGGTGTTCTGCAAAGCCATTTTTATCCTGGTCACTCTTGGCCAATGGGGTGCTAATGCTTTTAAATCTCCAACAGATCTTTCTATTGAGCTTGCACCAGCAACACTCATCTAGTTTTTGAGCAAGTCTAGAAACAGAAAGGGGAAGAGGCTTCTCAGCAGTTACAGCTGAAGTTGCTCCACTTGGTATAAAATACACAAATACTCTCTGAAGCAAGGATGTTAACTGGTTCTTGAATGACAAAATTTCTCTCCCCAGATGTTTTTCCTCTTCCAGTGAACTTTTAGCTACTTTACAGAAGGTGATGTGTGTTCACCCAAAAATTCTGAAGAATGGCCAGGTACAATCCAGAATGACATCACAGGTTGTGTGATAAGATTTTTGGGTGAGGAAGAGAAGCAACTTGCTGTTGCCACCTTTCCAGGTTCTGAAGTCCATAAATGGCTGCAAAATTCTCTGAATGGTGGGAGTAGAGAATAAAAACACACAAAATGGGAAAAGGGCTTCCATTTGGCTATGTTTTCTCTGAAAAAGGCATACCTGACACAATTTTCTATTTCTCTGGTGGTTTTCATGTATATGAATGCCAAATAGAAGAAAAAGATTTAAAGTTAGTCACCACACCTCCTAGTGTTCTCAGCATGAGCAGGACTTGATTTTGTTAGTTTTCTTCTCTGTTTCTGTCTGTTCATCCCCTTCTGTCAGTGTCCCCCTAAAGAAAACAACAGGAATTCATTGCCTATTACTGTTCCGGCGGTTGTTGACCTCTCTCCCTCCTTCTGGTGATCTTCTTCCCCTCTTCAGAGGCACAGTGACAACATCAGGGAATAACCAGAGGAACAGTAGCAGAGGCAGAAGCAGGCAAGTTCTGGACTGCAAGAACAGTGGTAAGCTCTCCTGTTTTGAAAGTGAAAAACAAAGTGTTAAAAATATACACAATTTTTTAATAGCTACAATAGAAGAAGTTCAGTGTAAGCATTGCATTCATTCAGACCTTGCATTTTCAGACCTCCTACTGACAGGGAAGTTTTTTCTGTAGGAATCTAGGCAACAACTTTACAAATATTTCTAATGCCAATTTTGAGAATTATGCTAGATACTTCTAAAAACTAAACTAGACCTAAGCTAGATACTAAAGATAACTGCTCATTGCTTTTCAGTCAGTTAATAAATTTAGTAAAGAATAAGTGATGAGGAAGTAGACTGCAGCCGAGATCCAGCACATTAATTGCTGAGTGACAAATGAAGGAACACTCTCCCATCGTTTCAGATCGAGCTGCCAGTGAAAGCCATAAGGTCTGCACCTGTCACCACTGAACTGAGATTAGTTACTTACCATGTGAAACTGGGCCAGTGCAGGATGCTGTTTCACACCAGGCAATCTGAATACATCCTCTGTTTAGAAAATATAAAGTTTCTGTTGTCAATTACCATTGGTTTTAGACCCTTACACTTTGCCTCCTAAGGAGGATTTTTCCACAGCAGCCCCCTATTACTTTGCCACATCCAGCAACATTTTATGCAAAGTGTGTTCACTTTTGATCCATTAAGATAAAACAGCATTATATGTTAATTTTCTTCCAGGTTTTCTATGCCGCTACTAGGAATTTTGTAACAGGATCTAGCATCAGGCCCCACATAATTGTAACTGTCAGGCTTCTTCATTCGTTGGGCCTAGAATATGTACAACAACAAAATTGCTTTTAATTGTGCCGGGGTACATTACTTTATTAAAAGCAGTTTTAACTATTTCTGTTCCTAATCGTTTCTGTATAATGTCGAGTACTTGCCTGAGAGAATATGAATCTTTTCTCTTCTCTCTATCTGCCACAGGTAAATTATATATAATTATTACATAATTACAGATGTGTTGTCTTCTGTTGCAGGATAATCATAGGTGTAGCTTAAAAAACCTGCAGGTACTTAGGTTAAACAACCTGGTGGGTCAAGTGCTAGAATACTACCGGAAATTATCCCACATAAGTGCTGAACAGTTTCATCAGCCTTTAAACATGACAGCTATAGCTCCAAAGACACAAAGAAACACGTCTTTGCTTAAAGATGTTTATTAGCATGCAACAACAGAAAGAGAAGAGGGAAGGGGCTTTTGCTTATAGTTTATCTGCTAAGGTTCTGTCTTCACTTGAAACTATTAGGACTACGCTATTCACATTTCTTGACTGAAAGATATCTCGATCCACCAATACGGTTATTTGGTTTAACATTGTGGCCAGCAGGAGTAGGGAAGTGATCGTGCCCCTGTACTTGGCACTGGTGAGGCCGCACCTTGAATCCTGTGTTCAGTTTTGGGCCCCTCACTACAAGAAGGATGCTGAGGTGCTGGAGCGTGTCCAGAGAAGGGCAACGAAGCTGGTGAGGGGTCTGGAGCACAAGTCTTATGAGGAGCGGCTGAGGGAACTGGGGTTGTTTAGTCTGGAGAAGAGGAGGCTGAGGGGAGACCTTATTGCTGTCTACAACTACCTGAAAGGGGGTTGTGGTGAGGTGGGTGTTGGTCTCTTCTCCCAAGTAACCAGCGATAGGACGAGAGGAAATGGCCTCAAGTTGCACCAGGGGAGGTTTAGATCAGATATTAGGAAAAATTTCTTTATGGAGAGAGTGGTCAGGCATTGGAACAGGCTGCCCAGGGAGCATTAAAAAAACATTAAAAAAATGTGTGGGCATGGTGTTTTGGGACATGGTTTAGTGGGTATGTGGTGTTGGGTTGACTTTTGGACTTGATGGTCTTAAAGGTCTTTTCCAACCTTAATGATTCTGTTATTCTATGATTGCTAGTCATTACACCAGACACATTGGTACCAGCCAGATAGCAGAAAGGAGTTGGTGCCATATTGTCTAAGATGCCAAACTGACAATCCAGAACTGGGTCTCTGGTACTAAACTTCCAGACTTAATAACTTTGGTTTCATATATGTTGCCTGAGGATAATTAAGTTCCATCGTATGCTTAAGTTTCTACTCCTCAAATGTCTAGTCAAACTCTTACCTAGTTTTTAAGTTTCAAAGCCAGTATCAGGCTGCTGAAATTGGACTGAGTATGCACACAGTTCAGAAGAAAAGAGGGAGGAACAGTGCTTTTACTATTAACTTTTTTACTTTAGATTTCTAGGTAACTGCTACTCGTCCAATATATAACTGCTACCAATCCTTGAGCAACCTGACCTATTGGTGATGCATGTTTGCATATTACCTGATTTTCCTGCTGTTCTTTTCAAAAGCACTTGTACCAGCAGGACTGTCAGAATCTCAATGCCCTCCTCCCACTCCTTTTTATTTTGCTTGCATTTCATGTACAGTAGGCTTCTTTTTGCATCATGCTTGCCTTTTTTACTCCCTTTTTATTTAAAGGACTGGGTTAATTTTAACATACTTTCTTTTTTTTTTTCCTTTTTTTCTTTCAGAATACTTTGCATTTTGGTTTTTTAAAGGTACTAACAAGCTTTGCCAAGTAGGCTAAAAATTCATGATATTGGAAGGCTACCCAGTCCTTACTGGGAAAAAAAGAACCTGGAAAATATCATTCCACAACTCCATGAAATTTTATCATCGGGAAACTACTTGAATAAAAACAGACAAACAAAAAGATAGAGTCAGTACAAAATTAAAACCCCTTATATTTTAGCAGCTGTTGCCACCTGTACCTACCTCATTCTAATTCAATACCTTTACCACTGAGCTGTTGAAAGGGTGGATAACTTGATACTGTCTCAGTCTGCAGGAAAGAAGGAGTAGTGGCTGTAGCCCAAACACAGAGACCAGTCTGAGAGAGAGGACTATTATTATTAGTGCCAGGAGATACATCATTTTTCTGTGAAACAACTACGTGGATCTTCTAATAAATCTGGCTTTGATATTGGCAAGCAGTCAAATAAAAACATAAAAAAATGTGTGCTAGATAAGTGCAGCTGCATGTGTTTCACCCCAGATCCATTGCATTTTCCTATCGTAATCCTTTCTACACCACAAATACAGCTATAGCAGGGGATCCCATTACAACCCAGATGACCTCTCATGGTTAAAGCACAGTTCAAGCTGTCTAGTTTCTTATTATCTATTATTTGTATTGAAGTGAACCAGCAGAGCCCTGAGTGCAAATTCTTTGTAACAGGAATGAAAAAGGATCTACCTGTCCTAAAAAGATATGTGTTCGCAGTAGGTCTGTCACCATAATGACTCTGTAGCACATTAAGACCTTAGACCTTGCACTGTGCACAAAGCTGTAACTGTGAGCATTGATCAAGACTTTTTGTCTCTACAGTCACTTTTACTTGCAGCTACCCAGACTTTTGCACTTAATGGACACAGAGATCCTACCTACCTCGCAATGCAAAGCTGTGCTTTAACCATATCAGGCAATAGCATATTTTATTTTCTCACCCAGTACCCAAAGAAGCTACTTTTCCACTAGGGATAGAGACTGAAAAGAGAGCTCAAAACAGTGTAAGGAAAGATACAGCTATTTGGATTTGGAGGTAAGGGTGGTAGTAAAATTATGATGCAAAATTGTATTATCATAGAACCATAGAATCATTAGGAGTGGAAAAGACCACCAAGATCAAGTCCAGCTGTCAACCCAACACCACCACGTCCACTAAACCATGTCCCAAAGCACCATGTCTACATGTTTTTTGCACACCTCCGATGATGGTGACTCCACCACGTCCCTGGGCAGCCTGTTACAATGCTTGACCACTCTTTCAGTAAAGAAATTTTTATATATTGGACAAGAACAACCAGATTCTGGGACAGATTTAGTATTTAGGTCTAGAACTGAAGTCAAGACACTAGATGAGTGATTACCCAATTTTTCTGAAGAACTCAAGAAACAATAGAAGGCAAGAAAATAGCAATAAGACAGTAAATTCATTTGAGTAGACACATAACTGTATAATGCTTGTGTTTTCCCACAGAAGATACAGTAAATCTGGAGGGCCAGTGGTGTATCTAACAGTCTCTTACAGATATTTTGGGTACTCTGCAGCAGCATCAGTGGACTAGCACTTAAGTTTAGGTAAATGGGTCCCAAGCAGAGTGTCAGCTCCAGAATGACAGCACAATCCTGGTTAGTGTTTTGTGCAGTAACTTTAAGCTGTTGCTGCAGAAACCTTGCCAGATACTCAGCTGATTTAAGTGGCTGTCACACTGCTTATTTGTATAAGCATTTGCACTAACTGAAAAGCTTGACATTATCATACACTATCTATATAGTAAATCATGGGTAATTTTGTATGTGTGCATATGTGGTTTATTCATGTTAGGTATAGCTTCTGTGTATGAGAGAGATTAAACATAGTCAGAAACTATTTATAAAATACATGCCCAGAGAAAAAGGTAATCCATGTTTTGAAAAACGTATTATCTTAATAGATTATGAAAATATAACTAGTAAATACATGAGTAAACATAAAAAACTAACTATTTATATACACATGTACATAGAGAGACGTACATCTATAACATTGCATGTTGTATATGCCTCCTACATCTTTATGATATTTAAGAACAAACCTAAAAAAACCCCTATTTACATAAGTAAATTATTTAGGCTAAGTACGGGATCATAACCCACAGTATCAGTTGGAGATTATATGTCAGGGACTACCTGGTTTAGAATTGCTTTTTATAACTCCCTTCTCACTGAGGACTGAGTCCCACAAAAAACTTAGCACCTTACATGATAATGTAATAAACTGTCAGTTGTACCTCTGTACTTCCTTGTCACAGAACTCTACTCAAAGGCTAAAACTTCTTTCTGACATTACTCCACATTCTGAAAGTATTATCTGCCTTTGAATGAGCCAGAAAAACAAATAAGCAAAATTAATTCCACTTCCAATTCCTTTTATGATCTTTCTAATGCCTTCCATAGACCAGTATCCAATTTGCACAAAACAAGACAAGACCTCAGTGTACCACGATTATGCTACATGTCTTTGAGTGGTTGACGAATTTCTTGGTGTCAATTTAGTAGTCTCAAGGAACTTGGAAGAAGAATTAAGTTTCAATTGTTTTTTTTAGAAATGAAATAGTAGAAAGCACAAGAAGGAAGACGTAGTTTATTGAGCAATGAATTATTGGAGAATCTCTCTGCTTAGGAGTCTATACCGGTGTTTTTAGGTGACTGAAGTCATCCAAGAACAATAAACCAAACCTCCAAAACAATCATGAATGTTTTTGTAGGATGTCAGTTTGGTTTAGGCAGTTAACCAATGACAAGAGGCAGGAGGTGAATATTAAGATATTAACAACACAGTATATTTTTGTTTTCTTTACATATACACTAAATATTACAGATATGGCATTATTTGCATGTTACAGTACTAAGATTTTCATTAAATAAACTAACAATGCAGATGTTTTAGTTAACAAACTGTTGGAGAAAAGGTTATTTACATGGAAAATAAGTGAAAGGATGAAAATGTGAAAACGAATAGAGAGACCATTGGCTCAAAGATACAAAATGAAAACCTGTTTCTGAATCCAAGTCATTATTTCAGTATTTTCCACACCCTGCTTTTATTTAATAGTTAACAGTTCTAAGAAATTCTAAAACATGCAACAGCAATAAGAATGTTTCCAGCAGCACTTGCAAGTGTCTCCTGGAGACAAGTGGCACTTCTGGAAATCGCTGCCAAGGAAAACAAGTACATGGTGAATCACCCATTTACACAAGGAAGGAATAAAAACAGGGCAGCAAACCAAGCTGCCAACACTGCCACACGTAGCTCCAAGCTAAACAGCATCACAAAGTGCTATGTAGTAAAAGTTTTGAGAAAGGCCACACTGGGTGGAATGCCATTTGAATTGTGGTTTAGTCCATGCCTCACAATCCTGGATTTACTCTTCCAGTTAAAGTTACTGACACAGTCAACACGAAACAGTGAGTACTTTTGTCACTGGTTGATGGCCTCCTATGTGATAACCCTAGTAATGATGTCAGGGAGAACGGCTAGATTTTGTAAAAGCCAGAAAAATCTAGACATGCTAAAATACATGACCCCCCCACCCCAAGCCCCTCATCCAAGGATAATGAGTCATGTCCTAAAAATCATAAGCCTGGCTTCCAGACTGGGATACTTAAAATAATAATGCATCCTGTTTTTCCTTTAACTGCTCTCTTTATTCTTAAATCATTAAGAAGGAGGTAGTTTGGTCTCATCTTTCAAGCTTCTTACCACAATGACACATAAAAAAAGCTTCTTTAAATTCAAGAAGAAAATGGAGATTTTTGTGTATCCCTGTAAGTCTAACTAGCCCACAGCATCCAGTAAAACTGTGCAACCCTGCAAGAAATAGATTCCAGCATCTATATTCTCCTTTGTCTTGATGATGTCCTAAGCATGTTTAAGGCAGTTGAAGGCAATACCAAGTTTTAGGGGTATTACTATTGTGCTGGAGAATATTCTTGTGTCTGTTACAGACACAATGAGTGTTTTGGGATCCTTGAGTTTGTATTCCTGTGTGTTAGTATTTCTAAGGGACTGAGGTTCCCTACTTCATTATTTTCCCAGCCATCTGAGTATAAACTTTGCAGAAACCTTTGTACAGTTTGTGCATGTGACACTGGGCATGTTTTTTAGTTTACTTCTCAGTAGTAAAGGGGAAGAGGATGAAATATTTTAAAGGAAAAAGCCTTTTAGCTTAGCTGAATAATCTCACAAGTGAGCCAGATAAACTCAAATACAATAGAAGAGTCAATATTTCTACAGACCACAAGGACAAAATCACAGGTGATTTTGGTTTTGTCACTGAAAAGGCAAAACCACAGTGCTCCAGATTTTGCCAAAACCAAAACACATACACAATATGTATCGTGGAAGGACTTTATGTCAATGACAAGAAGGTTTTGCCTCCAAAGAGAACAACCTGTCCCAAGACTTCATGCCAGGAATTGACTCTTTCCTGACTACTTGATGCAATAGTCTTCTCACAGTATTAATCATGTACCAGCACCAGTTAGGCACTGCACCACACACAAAGTACAAGCACCGGCTGCTGCTGTGAAGACAGTGCTATGTCATTAGACCCGTGAGGTTTGCTCCCTATGTGGAATTCGCTCAAGAAGTGCGAAGGTGGGATATTAAAAGCAGAGATTTTAAGGGTTTTGGACCTATAAAGGCTGCAAGATAGTTTGATCTTGGCTATAGTTTGTTCTTAGGACTGAGCAGTACAGACAGAACTGCATCAGGTTTGGCATCCTCCATTCTAGCAGTTCTTCCAAGCTATCCCCAAAGTCTCTGTCCTCAAAGTTCCCAAACCCTTACCGTGCTGTGCTGCAATATATGCAATCTTAGTTGCCTGTTGCAAAAATACTGTTGCAAGAGGTTATCCTGCGTCTTTTCATATCATTTCAGCCAGTTTAAGCTGAAAAACTACATATGGTTGTGGAGGTACATGCATATCGTAGTCACAGAGGCAACACATGGAACCCATGGCAGATCCGAGTCAACTGCTCTGTGGGTTTGGCCCAGGACTCAGCGGGCTCACCTGTCTTGGCGACCAGAGGTCATTCTCGGGGAAGGATGCCGCTGTTACTGCATATGCAGCCAAAGTTACCATGCAATGAAATATGAACATCTGGAAAAATTGTGCTACTACTGCCATGTAGAGACTGATCGTCACGCAGCTCACAGATTCTTGTCTGCAAGACCTCTCCTCCTGTGAGGAGCAGCATGCAGACGGGGCACTATTTGCATTTATGGGCATTTACAGTTTTCAGTTATGCCTGTCCTGTAAGAATGGACTATTTTTACCACAGCAATGTAATGATATTTAACGAAACCCATTTGAAGACCAGCACTACATGTTTGTACTTTTCATTAAAAAGTATTGTTCTATTATGAAAGCGTAAATTCAGTAAAAATTGCTATTATATTTTAACAATTCAATAAGACTGTATTTGATTCTTTCCCTCTCATTGCAGTAAAATATTCTCTATTCACCCACATGCAATTGGAGCCAAATCATTAAATTAAAATTACTATATTCCTTTTTCAAAACCTAGGGCAAAATGTAACTATAAATCAGAACATGATTCTCAGTATGAGGCCTGGTACTCAACTAAATAATCAGCAGAATTATAAAGACTTTAATTTTTTTTAACTAAAATTTTCTTTAAGAAAATAACAGAATTACTAAGACTAGAATCATAGGAATGAAAGCTAACACCTGTGTCTGCTGCAAACCTGCTATCTAGCCTGGGCACATTATTAAATTTTTCTGCACCTCTGTCTATGTTATAATATATTTTCTGTTGTATTTTAAGTATGAAACTTTTCAATTTAGATACTTTTTAAATGTTTTTTTCTTCCTTTTTACCATGAAGGGGTCAATGGCACCAAGGTAAACAATGTTTTGTAAAGGAAACAGCTGACATTATAGGCAGTATAATAATTTTTTTATTAATTGAATTGAAACTCTGAACATTAAACTGTGATACTTAGTTATATAATCCTTTGCAATTATACATTCTACAAATAACTGAATTTCAATTAAATTTTGTTACTTGTCTAAACTTCAAACAGCATCCATCTTTACAACAGAAGCAGTCAGTACCTAAGCCTTTAGAATATTTTTTCCTCAGAAATTAAGAGCAAACTGAAAAAAATAGTCAATATTTTGTCATTTTAGAGTTACAACATTTGCCCACCAAATCCTACACAGATGGAGATAAAAGCTCCTCCAAGAGCAAAAAGCGTATCTTTTTTTCTATTGCTACAAAATACTGATGAAGTGCTCTATTGAGCTAGAGATCTCATTAATTATTTGATTTACAGAAAAAGAAGACAGAGGGAAATGAGTGCCCTGGCTAATGCCATGATGTACCATCTTGAGACTTAAGATCTTTTTAATGTATTCGGCAGTGATGCAGCTGAAAGAGGAAAGAGGGAGTTGAATGGATCCATTAATTTAATTGAAGCAAGCTCTGACAAGAGATAAAACATTTCAGGCCCTGCATCTCTTCAGGCTGCATCAGCAATATAGTAAACAGCCAAGGATACACACACACACACACACAAAAAAAAAGCTAAAGGTATACATAGGTTCTGGAGACCTCAAGGCCAGAGAATAGCTACGGAGGCAGAGGTGAATAGACTGAAGAGGCCCTCCCTTCATGCAGCATCACCAAGTATTCAGCAGCTATGGCATTTGTTCCATTGCAACTCCCATGGACAACTCCTGGGTTAGCTATAACTGATTCAGACTTCTTACAGAAAAGTTGCATTTGTTCATTTTTTCCAAACTTCAGGGAAACACACTCTGTCTCACGGCCTCTTGAAAGGCAAAGGGGAGAAACAGACTTCTACTGATCTTTAAAAAAATGCTGCTGCTGCTGCTGACTTTCAGGTTTCTTACCCCTGCCTGGTGTACAGCTGCCAGCAACTTATTTTAAAAGAATGGTACTACTTCTAAATACGTATGTTTTTCTTAATTAGCAGTTACCATAAACATATTCAGCTAATACTGTAAACAATTCTTACTAATAATACATCACCATGACATTTTACCAATTACATGGAATACCTGGGTTTGCATTCCATAATGGTTTTCTATTAAATTAGAGTTTACAAGAAATTAAGAATTAGATTTTTGATCTTGATGGAATGTGATTAATACCACAGGGTAACTACAGCTGGCCAATCCTAAAGTGGCATAAACTAATGCAGTTTTCCTGACCACAGAGTTATAGTGATGCCTTGCTACCTAAGGTCAGGGCTAATACCTGGAGAATTGAATAAGATCAGAAGAAGTTTATGACAGATATTACCTTTAAATACTGGTCCTGAACCTTCTGAATTTCTTGGGAGATTTGATAATTGACTCCCCAGCCACGGAAAACATCAGTATCTAAACTGCCTGGTTTACAGGTAGCTCATCTTCCTGCCTGTGATGTGAACAAACATCATTTCTTTTCAGAGTGAGAAGGGTGTTCCAGGAAAGGAACACTGTGTGAAGTTACAGCCCTGAGTATTTCAAACTTTTCCTAGTTACTTCGCATCCCAACAGTCTTCCTGTAAGCTTAGGTTGATTGAAAAATAATTATTTAATGGTAATCACAGAATCACAGAGTCACAGAACGGTAGGGGTTGGAAGGGACCTCTGAAGATCATCTGGTCCAACCCCCCTGCCAAGGCAGGGTCACCTAGGGCAGGTTGCACAGGAATGTGTCCAGTTGGGTTTTGAAGGTCTCCAGAGAAGGAAACTCCACAACCTCTCTGGGCAGCCTGTTCCAGTGCTCCATCACCCTCACAGAAAGAAGTTTTTCCTCATGTTGAGGTGGAACTTCCTGGGCTGCAGTTCATGCCCATTGCCCCTTGTCCTGTCACTGGGCACTACTGACAAGAGATGGGCTCCATCCTCCTGACAGCCACCCTGCAGATATTTACAGACATTGGTAAGGTGCCCTCTCAGCCTTCTCTCCTCCAGACTAAACAGCCCCAGGTCTCTCCTCATACAAGATGTTCCAGTCCCTATGAGAGATGTTCCAGTCCCTAATGTTGTAATGTTGACAAGTACTTGGACTCATACATATGCAGAGAGCATAGGTTCCACTTTACTGAAATATTAAAAAAATGCATTCAAAGAACAAAAATTTACTTTTCCTACCCTATGTTTTCCTGCATGCATTCATTTGCCCTATGAATTCACAGTAAAACAAGGACAATCTTTTGCCTGTAATGATCACAATCATGTTTATTACCAATAATTTGAAACAATTCTTTATTTAGAAAAAAAAAAGAAAAAGGAAAAGCAAAGATCTCAACAAGTGAAAGAAAAATGAACACAGTTCCTTAAACCAGGAGGTGCAAATGCAAGGACACTCAGGGATCTGGGGACAGCTGAGGAAAAAAAGAGTCCTAGGAAGATTTTAAAAATTCAGACACTGCTTTGGGAACCACACATAGATTGATCCATATTTTGGGCACAGGCAGTTAACATGCCAGAGCAGACTGCCAGAGTGATTTTAATAGTGAAGATTTTAATATCTTCACATCAGCTTTTACAGTAGCTGAAATTCTAATAACGTTAAGCATACAAACAGTACAACTCAACACTGAAGGAAATTGTATCCAGCCCTATATTCCTGTCTGTATCCAACCGTGCAAATTAGCAGCCCTTTTTCCTATCCAACTTCAAACATTCAGTCAACATTGTTTTGTTCAGTGGTTTTTATATATTTATTTATATGTCTATATATTTATGTGTTTTGCACTCTCCACTAATATGGTCCACACTCAGTGATATTCAGCAGAAAAAATAAGCAAACAGAAAAATACAACAGAGCAGTCACAGTGAAACTTATGTTTGGAAGAACACTGAAGCTATATCAGCACTCCAAGTATGAGTCTTTGACAATTCTGGCATTGGACTTGACTTTAATATCAACAGGTAACTATTTAAAAACTATGTTGCAATATAAGTTGGACTTGTTTATCTCTCATTTATCCTTAAGAAATGAAAATTACAACATTCAATAGACCTGATACGAAATTCACCTTAAAAGTTAGCTGGATTGCTGGCATTTAACCAATAGTGCATTTAAATTGTTAAAAAAAAAAAAATGTAAGTGAAACAATCTCTGTCTCCTTAAAGGAAGTCATTTGAGCTGATTATACAAAGCGCAACGATGCATTAATACATCACTGGATGTGAAATGTGTACAATGTATCACATAATTCTTTATTTAGAGTTTATTAAACAAGCATTGACCTTCAGTCTTACCATACACAAAACTGTATCCTCATGTTCGATAAAACGGGTTGTCAAAGTAAATATTTACAGCAGCTAGTAAAATAAAATCAGGTTATTTTCACTAATGGTCTATAGTGATCATTTATTTTTGAGCAGCTATATTCTTGCTGTCAGGATGAAGCCCTCTTTGGCATTAGAGATCCCATCCAATGTGCATCCCTGAAGGCGGGCTACTGATTCAGGGTGGCATCCTGTAGCTATTAAAATTTAATTTTCTGGGACAAGACTAATAGAAGCTTTAATAACTTCATGTACAATGGCTCAGCTTTTCTGACTGATTGAGAAACCAGACAGCACACATGGCCTGATGTTGTGCTGCCAAATGTGAAAGGGTACCACCCTCCTGGCCCAAAGGAGAAGTCCATTCAGTTACACTCTGTCATCAGTATAAGCAACAGCATCAAATAACCAAAGAATCTGCAGTATAACCAATCTCACAGGAAAAAAATTACAGATAAAACAATCATCTATTACTTAGTTTCACTGTGATTTCTGTTCTTGAAGGAAGGGCCTCACATAGTGAAAACATAAGTGATAATTACTGTGTCAAGTAAGACTATTTATGTATTTCTAGTATAAACCAATGATTCCTCTTACTCAAAAATTTGATTTTGTTAAAAATATACTTTAAAAAGCCTCTCAATGTTCCAGGTAAATAGAATAAAACTTCTGTACAAAGGCTCTTCCATTGCAAACCAAAGCAGTGAAAATAGTGGTTCACAATGTGGTTAGTATGTGTACTCATTGCTGCTCTAAGTATTATATCAGTTGTTTGTTTTTTCCCAGTTTGTTCCATTTACTCAATCATTCCTCAAACAGTTCAGTGGTGGACACTGGACACAGGCATTCTTATAGCGCAGGTCACGCAAGGCAGCACAACTTGCTTTAAAAAACCTGAACAACAAGTACTAAGTTTTTCTACTTCTTATTTCATATTGCCAGCCTGTATCTATAGTAAGATTTCAGTTATTCAGCAATAACAATAAAGACTATTTTTAAGTCAAAGCAATTCTGGAGAGATATCAGCATTTCTGTCATTTCTGTCAATCTGAATATTTAGCAAAACATGCTTAGAGGTCGTATACTAAGGGTACTATTTTGGTGTTGGTGTACTGAAAGCAAGGTCATTAAATTCAGAACCTGTGCAATTAAACATGTCCAATGAAGTATTGTAACAAAAGAATGTGTGTGTGCGTGCCTGTGTGTGTGAGAGAGAGAGACACCTTCTCTTTCATGAAATTATAACTATGCTCTTAGGCATCCAGATAATGAGACACCATCTCCAGCAATGTAAGATGGCCCTAAAGAAAAAAGAAAGATGGTTGAAGTGGGAGAAGCATTCCTTATTCATCATACATTTAGAAAGGATTCCTTCTTTCAGGCATAATCTTTTTCTTATGTACAACATATTTTAGTCACTAACATTAAAAAAATAAAAAATTTAATCAATTCCAAACTAAGATAATGACCATTCACACAGTTCCTAGTTTGCCACTGAAACAGTGGCACTGGCAAGAGACAGACAACGTGCTTGAAAATCTTACCCGATGATATGCTGATGGTCTTTGGTGTAAATGGGAAAGTAGCACTTTAAATCAGAGTAAAACTACAGTCACTCTGCATTTATCAGTGAGTGTATTCTGGGATGTGTAACAGCTTGCCCAATGCATAGCAAACTCCAGCAATGCTGGCTTCTGGGACAGCACTTTAAAAGGCATTAGGCATTAACTCACATGAAATATGTTTCAAAACCGAGGTGATAAAATAGCTGGAGATGCATATCCTCTTAGGAGAGCTAAATACTGTCATGACCTACCCAGAGAACCATCCCAAAATATAGAGCTCAGAGTATTAATGTATTCATGGACACACCAGATAACTTTCAGCTACTATAACAATAGATTACCTAGATACAATGTTGTTGTTCCAAAGAGTTTTGCAAGACAATTAAAATGGCACAGCAACCATAATGCAAGGTATTGTGGAAAGTCCAGGATTTTTTTATTTTAGTAAAGCGGCATTTTGTCATGGCCAAGGTAAAGAAAATTGTCTGTAATTACAATAATAACTTCCATGAGAAGCTACCTTTTTATTTTCAACATGTAACAGCAATATATTGTAGTCTGTTGTTAATGTCTGTTTTCAGATTTTTAATTTTATTTCATTTAATTTCATTTCCATGCTCTTGTCCCAGCCATATAGTGTTTTTAAACAGAGTGTTGCTCAACACCTGTATATCTTCTAAGTAAAGCATCTGAGAAAACCCAATTAAAAATAAGAAAATAAACCACATTTCTTTGGCATAGTTGTAATTCACTAGTACACTGGAATAGCAAATTGATATTTTCAATTTTATTTGTTCAATTCACTGGTTTAATAAAGAACCTTTTAAATTGCACCAGCTATACAATAATGGAGTAAAATATATAGCATCATGACAAAGTGACCTGATTTATAGTGAAATCTATTCTTTTCTCCAATACCATGCAGATCTGGAAAGGGAAAAAAGTTAGTTCTCTTTCTCACCACCGGTTTTCACATTCCCTTCTTTTCAATTTAACTTGTATTGCAACAAGTGTTTCTGTTTCCCCTGTCTCCCCTCTCATATTCCCTTTAAAAAATTAAGTTAGAATCAATATTGTGCAGGACATCTCCTTAAAAAACATTCCTCCTTCTCCTCCAGCCTCAGTGGAGAGTAAGTGAAGAGATTGAGTACAAACTGTGACTCCTCTCCCATGCCAAATAATGTAGCTGAAGTACTCCAGAGGAAAAGGTGAGGTGTTCACAAAAAAAAAAAAAAATTCTATTGCCAGTTTATGACAGGAGAAATCAAAGCTCAAATTCTCCTTTCGTAATGCTCTCTGTTACTCTGATCTAAAAGCTATGGGACACCATGCCACAGACATGTCTATTTCTGCAAGATTTTGCAAAGTGATATTTAATTAATAAGGAAATATTTGAACAAGGAACACAATGCAGTCTTTTGAAAATGGTTATGATATAAAAGCTATGTAAAGACACAATAAAATATGACAATAATGTAATAGTGATTCTTTTTGTCACAGACTCCTAATTACACAAAATGTTTTAAGACTTGCTTTTCCCCCTGTTTTTTAATTGTAACAGAATTTCATCATAAATACGTTAGGTAAGAGGTGCATTTCCCAGAAATAGAGAAGGTCAAAATTACTTCTGTTTTATAACAAAAGACTGACATTTTCAGACCCTTTCTGGATGTGCAAAGGTTCAGAATGCTTTAAAATACTTCCAGATGGCAAAAGTACCTTCTATGGCAGTGGAAGGACTAAAGGGGAATGGAAGCTAAGAGAGTTATGGGATGTCCTGGAAATGTGGTGGTGTGGGGCAGCAGCAGGTGTCGGGCAGCAACAGGCTTCTAGGCAAGTTAATCTAGAAAAGCTGAAACCCGTCTTCTCGGGCATAAACTACTTTCTACTTTCCTGTGCACTAAACCTTTTTCAAGGAATCAATCCATGGTTATTCAGACAACATCACATGTTTTTCAAACTTATGTGTAACGGGTGGTCTGTTAGCTGCTGCTCCAAGCTTACCAAAGAATACGAGAATTCAGAGATGCTGCTATGTACTCAGCACTGGTACAGTTATGTGTGCATTCATTTCCTGCTCCAGGCATTACTCTATTCAGAAAAGATTTCCTTCTCATCCATTTTTCCACACACACTCTGCCTCTGGTCTCTCAGAATCACTGTACATCATGAAAAATTTTGTTGATAGATATGGAGCTACTTTACAGTAAAACTATTATATGAGGAGCTTCTAAATACTTACTGATTATCTCACTGATTTAAAAAAAAAAAAAATCTGTCTTGATAGATTTACATTTGGTGGTTTCACTACACCAGAGACTGAACAAAATGAGACAATCAACTATTTTTGAAATTATGGGAGAAAACTGTTTTATTTGGTAGAAGTAAATATTCATTGGAGACAGGCTGAACTCAAGCTGCTCAAATCTAAAGGAATATCATGGCATATGATCTATAAGACACATGAGAATGAATGACAGGATAGACTCATAGAGAAACAGATAATAGACGATCACATGATACAGATGATCACAGTAACTGCCTCTGTGTTTGCTTGTACATTCAGTAATTGTCAGGCAAGGAGATAACTTAAAAATAAGGATAAGAATAATTAACACTGCAGCAACTGAAATATGGCAACCTCAGGCCATATTTTATTCGGTGATAACTTGTTCATGTATCTAGATTTGCTTTGCATGTATGTGAAACTTAATATTTGTCTCTCAGGTTTCCTAGTAATATCGTAGCTACAGGCAAAAAAAAAAGAGTAACAGTATACTAGTAAACAACCAGTGCTGTGTCGGACTTACGGTGGTCTTCTCTGACAGAATACAAATTTGTATCCAGTCCTTAACCCTGCCAAGAAGTCAAAAACTGTCCACTAATTACCCAGAGCAGAGCCAAACCTCTGACCATGTGTATCCATGATAAAAGCTTACAAATATTTCAGTGAGCACTTGGGATTAGAAATTCTTCTATTTGTGTTTATTAGGAAGCTACCTCTTTATTACCCAAGAGGTGTTTATTCGTCTTGTAGATAATTTTAGTTTAACAGTGATCCCATCTTTTTTCCTCTCTCTCTGTCTTGTTTCTGGCTCTATGTCATAACTTCCTTCTCTGAAGGTAAAAAGTAGTAAATACCTTATGTTCTTACAACATAATTTACATGTGTTTTGCATTATCTGTATCTTTTCTTTATTTGGATTACCCCACTTTTTGTTATCCTGGAGTTGTCTTTGTGTCTTGGAGTTACCTGGATTCCAGTTATTAAAGAGTCAAAGAGCTGTTTGAGTGACAAACTCTATCTGTACAAAGGATCTTAGAAAGTTCTCAACACACAACAAAAACATCAAGCTGAATCCACTCTATGAGACTCCGCTCCCAGAATCACCAGTCAGTTTTGAAAATGGACTCATTTTTTTTTAAACACCCTACTAATTTGTCTCCTTTGCAGAACCGTACGTAGGTATTTACCGCCGTGTGTTAGGGATTACTTCATGAATAAATGAGTTGGCATTGAGAGAGCTATGAACCCAGCCCTGCTGTGGGTCCTTCCTCTTTTTATTTTCCCCACACTGGCCTCCTTCCAAAAAGGGAACATTATTGGCTGCTTTATGAAAGACTTTCTTACTTAGCTGGACCTGCTCTTGCACTGTTCGCTGACATTATGTAAAGCTCAGCTGTACTATCAGACACTTGGATCTCTTTTACTTCACTTGCACTTGCTGTCAGCCACTTTTTCTTGCCAAATATGGAGCCTAGCCCAAAACAAATCACTGCTGGTGTTTGGGATTCAGTGCCCTGACCAGTCTGATTTCCAGCTCTCTTCAATTTCGGCCAAATGCCAGTGCACCAGCCTTATTACAAACTCCTGAAAATTGAGGTTTGTAATGGAAGTGCTGACACAGTCCTAACTATTGGCGTGAACAGCACAACTATAATTATACAAGGACAGATGGGCAAGAAGAACACGGTTGTTGAACGCAGGAAAAGGCGTCTCTCATTAATCATCTCGGACGATTAAGAAAATGGCTTTGGAAAGGGAAAGGTTAAATTCTGAAGTACTGAAAGAAGATGAACAGAAGACCATAGTTCATCCCAGCATTCTTTTTATAGCATCCAAAGCTAATGCAGAGATTAAATTTCTCTGAATAAGGGCTGTGCTAAGTAGAATTGTTGTTTCCTGAGGGTCTGTTATTAAGTATTGTAGCAGAATAAAACAGAAGAAATTGGACTCAAACTCTGAGAGAAGCTGATATAGATACTCTGCTTCAGATAATTTTTCCTAGGCTGCAGCATGGTTTCTATCTTTACACTGGCTTTCAGCAAGCCATTATTTTATTAGAATTAGACTAGTCACACCCTGTGACTAGTCCTTTCAACCTGCTAGAACAAGTAGTAAATATGTAGATAGACAGACAGACAGAGAGGTGCATGTGCGTACTTGTATGAACACATAGACAAACATACAAGCACATTTCTTTAGTTGTTTGCATATTTGTGTGTGTACATTCAACCACAAGCACATGAACTTAGTGTACGAAGACTTATAGTGGCCTTTAACCATACTTAAACGGTCGTGTATGTAGAAGGGCCAAAAAGAATATCTCTCCCAAAATCTGAAGTTTGTTAGCCCACGTGTTTTTATACTACAGGTTTTCTTCATGAGGCTACCAAGAATCACCTTGCCCTTGGTAAATCAAAAGGCATGAAAAATAAAAGAGGAAAGAAAAGAGCTTTCTGAAAAAATATTGAGTCAGTGGGAATTGAAATCCTGATTTCCTTCCCTCCTTTCTTAATGATTTGTATTTCAAGTAACTACAAATTCTCTTTAAAAAATGCATTTTTAAATAAATACATACATACATACATAACATTTTTTGGAGAAGAAGAATGTAGATGAACAGAGTTGTACGGGTTTTAGTAAATAAATCAGAAAGCTACCATAAAAATAGGTGAGAGAGTTTTCCAGTCCTGACTTAATTCTTTATTAAGAATTAATTCTTAATAAAATATAATAATTCTTTATTTATAACAGATGTTCATATCTGTTGCAATGGCTAGATGGTTTGTTATGGTGTGATCATGTGTGAACAGTGCTAGAGAAGCATTAACTTTTCAGTTTGGACAAAAAATTAAGCTGAACCCGAGTTCACTGTTTTCTACTGCCTGTTTCACAGCCATCCCCTTTAAATGAAGGATATTTTTTTTTTGGTTCCCATGCAGTCATGGCCTCAATGAAGTACATTTTATGCTGGGCATAGAGCTGTAATCGTTGGCCTGGGATAGCAAATGCAACCTGGTAAGACTGAGTCTTTCAACCTAAATCGCCACAATGGTAGACACTGACTGCTAGAATCAGTAAAGATCTTTAAAGGCTGAAACTGAGGTGCCACCATCTTGCCTATGAATGAGTGGATGCCACTACTGAGAATACATATCCCTGCATAACCCAGTCTAAAGATGATGAATTATTATTTCATGTGACCATATTCTCATATGAAAGAAAGGTTCATAATTATCGAAGCAGATAATTAAACAATGGCTAAATTTGCTCCTAAGTTAGACACCTTACACACTTATAATTTCAATGAAGTTGCACAGATATTGAAGCAAGAGAAAATCTCCTTCTCTATTTTCAAACACATCTATAAAAACCATGCGGTATTACCCAGCCCTGCCATAAATAGATGAAGTTCCCAGTGCAGTTGGTGGTCAATATGCTTCTCTATACTGGAATTTAATTTGACCCATAAATCATAACCTCTATAGATTTTTAAAATATACTTCTGTGTTAGTTTTATACCTGTTGACAGACAGATTTCTTATGGCCCCACAGTCACAGGGTAGCCTAGAGAAGTCTGTAATATTAAATAAAAACGGCAAGCAGAAGGAATGACTCCACAATTGATAGACTGCAAAATCATTAAATAGTTGGTAACTTTAACTGTATAATGAAAGGTACCAGCTGCTGCATGTGAAGCTAAAAGAATCAGAGGAAGAGATGGAGAGTAGATGCAGAAGTTCAAGATGTTTACCTGACAAAGAATCCACCATTTGCTGTCACTGTGACATTGTCTTAAACTGAGAGATACTGTAGTTATCACTTACTTTAGGCCTTTTGCAAGAAAAGGTATCTCTGACTGTGCTGTGCAGCACAAATTGGGACGAGGTATCTAGCTGGATGCTGCACACTGAGAAGGACAGAAGAAAATCCATAAAAACAACAGAATAGACCTAATTTCTTTCAACCAGTCTCATCGCACACCAGTATAAAAATTTGTACATGAAACCAGCAGGTTTTGGCTTGCCACATGACTACACTGTGGACATGGAAATGAATTGTATGTATCGTATATATTATATATGTATAGTACTTTGACAGTCGTGCCTCTCTAATTGTAGTTCCAATGCCTTTAGGGAGATATGCTTGATTTACCCATGCATGTATGGCCTATGGTCTCTTTATCAATATTATTTACTGTTACACTGGGATCAATGATCCATGCAAAGATACTACACCAAAAATCACCTTTTATGCAAAAGCTAATCAAATAGCAGAGGTCTCTTGCCAGATGGTTAACTCTAGGCTCAGTAAAATAAAGGCAAACGTGAAAACCAAGATGCCGTGTTGTTTCAGCTTGTTATCGAAAGCACTTAACAATCTTGTTTAGGATTACAAATAGGATCAAAGAGGGGAGGAAAGAGGCTGATTTGGGTTGGACACCAGTACCTGGGCTGCCACTTTTATCTTAGAGGGCTACAGTGCTGTAGGTTAAAACAGTGTTGTGGAAATTGAGTAGAGTTTGTGTCTTATCCTCTAAGGATCATGTCCAGAAACTGCCATGCCAGAAATCCCTATACAGAATCCTGTTCACCACATTCTGAGCAGCCTTCCAAGGTAACAGTTCAGGCAAAAATAGGCAAGCTACATGCATAATCTGTTTAAAATAATAAAGGTCTTTAACTTTGACTGTGAGGGTCATAGAAAAGAACATGAGGCAGGCAAAAAAAAAAAAAAATCACATTATTTTTAAAAGAACATATTTCCTTGAATAAACTTTATAATGTTAAGCTTTATATGTTATTCAAAATATATACAAATATGTAAAGAGACTGTAAGTTTTACTGTATCTTATTATATCTGCATTTTTACTAAGACTAACTGCTATGCTTTACTGCAGATCTGTGGTACACTGACAGAACACAAAAAGGCACAATGTTTCTTTCCTGTCACAATTTATAAATATTCAAAGAACCTGTAAAGCAGCTGAGTTATCTTTATCATGTAGATTAATAAAGATTAATGCTGAAGTCACAAATTGTTGTTCACACGATTTCAGATGACAAGGTCAAACAAGGTCTAAACACTGAGAGGAAATAGTTTGCTACTTGGTTATGACAAGTTTCCCAACAGATTACAGTATCCCACCAGAGATTTTTCCAGGATCTATAGTCACAACTTTCTCTCTTTAAGCTAAACATCTGGGTTTTTAAATGTTTATATATCACTGAGAGAATTTGCGTTCTCATTTGATAAATATATACAATGAGCTTTATGCTAAGAGGTAGGCAGACAAACTTTCTGTATTTAGACATATACACAGAATATTCCGTGAGTATGTGTATAAATGCAGGTGGCTATTACTTCATGTATAGAGTACATTATTTAATATCTAGGGCCAGATAATGATAACCCTGTTTAGACTGAACAGTGTCATACCCCACCAGTGGCAGTGGACAAATGAAATCACAGTAGAATGGTGTGCTATTTAGTATGAGTAACACAAAAAACCCATAGTTAGACTGTACATAAAGTCAATGCCTATATTGCCTTCTACCAGCTTGATATGAATTAAAATTTGTAGGCTACTGATGTTTTTCTTCCTATTGTAAATTAACTTGTGCATTTTTTATTTATTTAGGAAATTGTGGGATGCTGGTTCTACATTCAAAACTGCTGCTGACTTACTGTGTGGCATTGAACCAAATAATTGATTAGCATGGTCATTTAAAATGTAAATTATACAAAAAAACCCACTGGACAAATTTTTTTTTAATTAACCTCAAGAAGTCAAAGATTTCAAAATACTGAAGCCAATGTAATAACATTATTTGTTTTCTAAAACATGTTTTCAAGGGGTTTTTTGTTCTATTTTCTACTATGTTATCTGGTTAGAAACATTTTTCTCACTCTCAGCATTGGTATCAGATAATCTTCATAAATATCAAGTTTGACAGAATTAAGTGGGCAATTTTTTTACATAAGGTTCAATTGTTCTCCGATAACACTGATAACACAAATATTTTCCATTAATGTCAAGCATGTGGAAAAGTAGCACTTTCCAGCTTTCTTCACTGCATAGATTCTGTTGTTGAAAAGGAGGAAATTACTTTCTGCTTTCTTTTTGTTACTAACTTCCTGCCCCTCTTTCCTTCTCACTATTACAATATTTTTCTGTGAGCCTGAATTTTTTTGCCTTCCTGTCAGGACTCCTATTAATTATGTCATCTGAACAGGAGGATATTTACAACGCATTCCAAAATTCTCTTCTGTTTTGTGTGTTGTATGGGGCACACAGCCCAACAAGGGTGATGAGTGTGTGGCTGGACATGCATACAGAAAGGTCTTTCAAAAGAATCTTAATGTGTTCTTTACTACTCAGTTTAAGGATGTTCCTTCTTAGAGAGTCTTATGAATCTAACTGTCAGAAGTTGAACTGTCAGCTTGAGAACAAAGCCATGGAATTAATAATGACAAATACTCAAGTATAAGTTTTATAAAATACTGACTATGGATTTCAAACTATTTATTAGAATTGCCTAAGGTCAAAAAGATAGATATCCACTGGTACACATTTTCAAGAAGGACTTAAGGCAGGGTTTAAGACACAAACACTAGTAATTCTGAATTCTGTATTGGTCACATTAGCAGGAATTGCATAAAAAGAAGGTTACTACATGCATAAAGAAATTCTATAATGGCAAATGGGGATTCTATAATGACTATATCATCAAAGGTAAAAGAAACATTTTGTGGGAAAAAATGTTTTGCAAACCTACTGGATTTCTTTGAGGTCTGATTATAAAGTAAAACAAAACTAATCACTTTGCTCAATGGATAGACAGTTTCATGTAGTTCCTGTCTCATAATCTCAAAATAATAAGATAAATCTAGAAAATATTCCAAAGAAGGATGGCTAGATCATCAGAGGTATGTGGCGGCTCCTGGATGCGGAGAGGTTAAACATAAAACTCTTCAAACTGTGAAAATACAGGACTGAGAGACAACAGAAGAGAGATCTATAGAATGAAGGAAGGTGACCAGAGAGTATTTAACTTGTATTTTCCATAGCAGGAAAACAGGGACACCTACTGAAATTGCCAGGCAAACAGTTTTAAAATAAACCCAGATATTGAGAGAACATATTAACATAAATTGCATTGCATGCCAAACATTTTATAAATGGGCTTAAAAAGTACTTAGACAAAGTAATGGAAGAATGGTCCATAAAAAGTATAAGTATGCTGACAGAAATTTAACCTGTATTAGAAGAATCTGGGATGGTAATGAATTTCAATTTTTCATAGAAAGAAGAATTTTGTTCTTTGCTTGCCTTGTTCTTATTTGTGCTTCTTCATCACTCTCCACTGTTCATGACCTGTGGTGGACTCAGGGAGGCCCTTCTTAAGCTAAGGTATGTCTGCTTGTTTCTGTACATGGCTGTACAATGTATACTTGAATCTGGTCCAAATCTTTTTTCTTTTTCTTTAAATAAAAATAGCAATGTGAATTTATTCCTGCCAAATCTCTGAATTACTTCAGATGTGTTTTTGGATGGTGGCTGAATTCAGGCAGTAGTATAGGAATTTGCACTCTCTTGATTGCTGTTCCTTTTAACATCTTGGTGTTTAATGACACAGTCATCCTATCTGTTGCATAATTCTTGCCCACTTTTATACTACTTTCTTCTTCTCTTAGTCCACCTTATGGAGTAACGTGGATAAATTGCTACAGGACTAGACATTTTTAAGCCTTTTTATCAGGTCATATCACTCTTGAGCACTTTCTACACAAACAATCTATTTCTTAAATGCATTACTCCATGAAAAATATACGTATTTTTGGAACAACAGCATAAATTATGAAGGGGCAATGAAGGAGGTTAAAACTATTTCATCATTATGTGTATATCAGTGTTAACATTAAAATGTTTTAACCTAACAATGTAAGAAGACAGATGGCTGATGAGGATACATTTTTCCATATGAGTTGTCATCAGAATACATTGCAGGTAGAAAAGAATTACATTTTTTTTGTCTTTTTTAAGGAAATTATGTGTGCTAGAGCATATTCAAGTGCTAAATTTTGCCCTGAGTCATAATGATATACAACTATTCATTTAAGATTTACTCTGCATTCACATAGGAACAGTGTTGCAAATTAAATCACACATTATTTGAATACCTCTCTGAAAGTCCTATGAATTTAAAAATGCCTTTTTCTAAAAATTTTTAAGAGATGTGTTATATAACCCTTTTTGGAAATAAATAGGCATGATGACAAAAATTTTATCTGGAAGGCTACTCTAAAGCTGTGAATGAAAATAGGTCTGCACTGTGAATTATTTTTGTATTGTTTTAAACTTTGCATAATGTTGATTCTATTTTTGTATTGAGTATGTCTCCTCCTCAGATATCTCCATTCATGGAATGAGCCCAAGGCTTTTCCAATGTGCACCTCAACGTATTTGACTATTAAGTGCTTCCACATTAAGAATATAAAATAATTAGAAGACGGTGATCAAATTTCAGAAAACAACATCAGGAGGTATGTATATAACAGATAATCTGAGCAAGCAATTAACAGGATTTTTCAAGACCTTTCTTTTTCCTTCAAGAGTTGTCTAAGTACAAATGCATATCTTTTCAGAACTCTTTCCACAAATGTAGCTGACACCACTTTATTCAAAGATATTTCAAAATATGCATTACCAACACAAATTATTAAAATCGAGTAGAAATGTCAGAATTTGTACCATATAAAATATATATATATTATATAAATATATATGCTATATAAATAACCAAGGCAGGATATTATCAATTGTAATTCTATTGTACTTTCTGCTTTTGTTTTTGCTGCTCATTAATTTTGTAGTGTTGTATTTCTTGGACTTGATTTCTCATTTTTACTGGTTATATTAAGGAGGAAATAGTTTTATTAGACCAATATAAAACAAGCCCATGAACTTTTTTGGAGAAAATTGTTAACTAAATTTGATATAACCTTTAAAAAAAGGAAAGAGAGAACAGTTCATATGAATGACATCTTCTGGGATACATTTGGCAATCTGTAAACACTTGGTAGTTATACTGTGAATGTTTATTTATATAAAATTGTATGCATGGCTTGTCATCATCAATCTGTGCTCCTACAATCAAATCAAACATATCTAGTTGATGGGCTCCTGGAGGCAAATACAGTGTCTATAGGTTGAAGCTTGAAATGAAAGAATTTATTCTAATCACATTTGAAAGATTGTTAGTTTTGCTAGGAAAGAAAGGTCTCATCCTACCTAATCCTGAATTATTATACCAATTTCTCTGTCTTTCCTCAGTACCACATCAGACTTCCCCTGCCTTTGAAACAGCTTCAGGTTTTGTTTATGTCTTCCTGACAGGACCCTCATCTTTCTTTAGATGCCTAGTACATGGACTTTGTCGAGTTAAGCTGATGACATGACCTCACTGACCAGAAATCCATCACTAAAGAAAAGGAAATGTTTTCACCTGGAAATGCTCTCACCTGGACCAGACCAGGGTCCAATCTCAGAAAATTCATTTAAGTTATTTATAGTGGAAGCAAATTATCAAAGTAGAAATCTCTTTCAAAGATGTTATAGTAGCTACTCATTAATGGAGCCTTTTGGCACTATTTACACATTGAATAGGTATCTTCCAGTTCCAAACCCATTTAGACTTGCAAAAACATATGCTTATTTTAATGCTACTTCTTATTTTTCTTTCCCTTGGATGAATAGCTTTCTAATTGATTGGCACTTTTAATTCAAAGAGTATACGTTCAGAGGGGCGGTGTTCCAAATGGTAATGACGGAAATCAAATACCACTCTCTGCTTGTAGGATACTACTTATTGCAGCTACAACTTTATTTTAAATCAACCAAAATTGCCACCAGCATATTTTTTTGGTGTAAGGAGGGACATTTCCATGTTTTCTTCTGGCTTTATACTCTATATGATATTTAACCTCTTTTTTAAGTTGGTCCAATGACCTTGATGACTTATGTTACCACTGCATATTTGCAGGGACTGATTTCTGTCATTGGTTTGTCATTGGTTGTCAATTCATGAAAACTAATGGGTGGATCTTTTCCAACTTTTCAGTGACAATGATTTTTCATTTAATCACCAAATCTGATCACAGCTTTATTCCAGCTGGACTGAATCATATAACTTAGCTATGAGAAATACATGATGGTTTGTAAATTAAAATGGTCTATTTCCAGAGGTGTTGTAATGTAGTGGCTGCTACATGTATGACTAACCCCTTGATGTACAGTGGACGTGTGGTCAGGCTCATGACACAAGGTCAGTACTGATTCCAGGGGAGCAGAAGAAGACACCGGGTTCTCTTCACACCGAGTGAGGCAGAGATTATCTTGGGCCCTTACCTGAATGAAATTTACAAACCATGAACACTAAATCAGGAAAATATCCCAAATGATCAGAGATTAGCATAGATAAAGAAAAGAAACGTAATTGGCTATGAAGAAGACAGAAACCCTGGGAAGGCATAAAAGACTTTTATAATTCTGATCCTGCGTAGCCATAAGTAAACTGATCACAGAAGGGTGTTTTTTTCAACAGAGATTGTAGGAATGAGGAAACAGGACAAAATACTTTTTTTGTTGTTGAGCTAAGACAAGAGAACAGAGGACCAATTGATAATTTATCACAGATTTTTTCAAAAATGACTAAAGCTGGTAAGTTGGAAGTTGCAAGCAAAGAATGGAAAACTATGAGAACCTGGAAGCAGATGAGTCAATTGTTCTTTCTAAGTTTATTTGGGCTTTTGAGAGGTGACAGTGATGTTATTTAAGGAATGATAGGAGACCTGGTTATGTTAATTTATTTCTAGCATGCCTAGAGGAAAAACAGGGGGTGGCTGCAGACTTGCAGCAGAGTTTTTTATTTCTGTGTCATATTTAGGAGCACCACTGTTATATCTAAGTTAGATAATTATGCTGTGATCACAGTATATCTCAGAATTTCAAATACTATTGCTGTTACATAATTCATTCTCTACATTTCTTTTCTTATTTTAAGAGATGAAAAAAGGTGGAAAAAACTTGTTACTTAATTTAATATGGTGGACTGGAATACACAGTGTTTGCTTGCTTATTTTTGATGTTATTTTTTATTTCTTAGAATTATCTGTGCTATTAAGCTCATTTATATCACAGGTTTACATTTTGAATGCCCACTTGAATGCCATCACTTAAAGCTTTAATGATTTAGAGCTGCATCCTTTTAAACTACATGTCAACTTTAAGCTTTAGCTTCCAAGGAACAAGTTGCATAGTAAAACATAATGAAACGTGCAGGAGCGTGAGAACTGTCCAGTGTAAAGAGCACTTACACTCCACCAGTTTGTTTTTCCTGTGAGTCTACTAGAAGGTGGCTACACCGTCAGCTTCTCAAACAGGTACTCGCCTTGGGCAGGAAGCCACCTTCCATCCTTCTCCCTTTGGTTACCTTTAGAGGAATATCAGAAACATGTTTTCCTGAGATGTTAAGTTAGTCTGCTGAGGTACAGGAAGAGTGGAGGTGAAAGAAAAAGATATACCCTTAAAGTATGTTGCCCTTAGATGAGTAACTACCACATTGGTTCTCTTTTGTCTTTGAAAAGAAGATTGTCTTCTCAGCATGCTTCACCTGGGAGGCTGTCACTGTTTGAGATGAAAATGACAGTGTGTGACAAAATGGTCTCAGGTAATAAAGCACTCTTACTCACAAGTATATTTCATGTTAATGAACCACACAACCTTCCTGCTCCATGGGAGACATGGCACAGCTAAGGAGAGAAGGTTAGGGGCCAGCATGGCAGCTCCAGCTGGTAGCATGCAGGCTACAGGTCTTCTTCACCCCACCATTAGCCCTCACACACTCAAGCAACCCTCACACATCCAGCAACCCCCAGTACTCATAGGACTGGGTGGAGAATACCCAGTTCTGTTTGGCTTAAATCCCACAGCCACTGCTGGATTGGCTGTTGCGGCATGGGCATGCATGGCTTGACCTTCTGGAAGGTTCTCCACAGGTTAGGTGTTAGTTGAGAGCATCTGCACCATGTTGTACCAGTTTAGCTGCAGACAACTAAGTGGAAAACACCAGCCACCTTTCTCCCTTTCATCTCCAGCCTAGGAGCAGTGGTGTATGAGGATATACATATAGCTTTAAGCATCTATAGCCTCTGGAATGGTGGATGTTGCTGAACTCACATACCAAGTTCAGCTCAGAATGATATTTCTAGCAAGGAAATTAAATCACAGTCGACAGTGAAAACACCTATGCTGCGATATACACTGTAATTGTAAAATATTGTTGTTGAGACAGCTAGAGAGTTTTGTGGATTTTAATAACGGGAAACAGATTTAGAGATTGATGATGAAATAATGATTAGTTGCTGCTTGTATAATCTCATTATAAGGATCATTATCTTATTGATTAATAAAAACTGCATACTCTGCCAGCAATGCAATTAAGGTAATCATTCGAAAGACATTCTGGAAAATAATCACAGCTGATAAATTTAACTTTTTTTATAAAACAGCCACATTTAGAAAAACAACAGTTTCCTTAATGTTCTTTTATGTTTTTCACTTATCTTTTTTATGCCAAAAAGGAGAAGACAGTAGCAAAAATGTTTGAAATGTTGTCTGGCTAAATTTAAAGGAAATGTTACTCTAATACATGTTGCCAGATATTCTCTAGTTTTAGGCACACAACTAAAATCTCTGTCTTTTTCTAAATGTATTTCTTTTGAAGCTTCTCACTGAAGGTTCACCAATCACTCTATCATAAGATGTTAAAGTTGCCTAAACAGAATGAATATTCTCCAAGAATACATGGAAGCTGTCTGAGGTTGTTTTATTCTGTCTTTTTCATGAAGCAATAATAATCTTTGACCTGTTGGAAGAGGAATGAAGAAGACAAATATTGTCATCAAAACTGCACCCAAGACAATAGCACAACCCTGAGTGTTTGATCAATCTCAATGCTCCTTATTAGAGCAGTAGCCTTAGTGCTGCCTAACAGGAAAAAGGATCAATGCTAGGACTAGCTCCTGGAAATAAAAGGAAGAAAAAACAGCAGAGGGTGTAGTAAGCTGAGAGAGTATCATTCACAGGAGGAAGAATGAGAGGAGGTGAACTCTTCATTTACAACTGTCCTCTATTGTGATAGATTTCACAATTTCAGTTGTTTTATATATTGAGTCTTATATTTCAAGGGCTTAAAGAGTCAAGTAGCATAAATGATGACTGCAAAAATTACTAGCACAATATATACCCACTAAGTATTTATATGTAATGAAAAATAATAATAGAATAACAGAAAAATTGTTCAAAGTATGAACAACTCTCTGGGTCCAAAAAAGGATGATGTATTGGAGATTCTTTACCTGAAAATTAAGTTCTAGGTAGCTTCATTGGAGGTACTCACTCAAATTGTCGAGCCTAACATGTAGGAAAATAGTTCAGGAGAACTGAAAAGGCCAGACACAAGTAACATTCAGTCTGAGAGACATTGTGATGTATTGTGCAGTGTTTTGTTCAAGCTATTCAGCCTTGTGAATCAGCAGGGCGCCTTAGCTTTACCACAGTGCCAGCTATATGGCCTCCAAAAAGGTGGCCAAGTTGGGTCTTTGTACTAGCTTCCATGTTCGTCTGCTGCTGAGACTTGTGTAGGAAGAGCAGTTCTACACAAAATAATCTCAGTCAGTACTCACACAAGAGTACAAGAGCAGTCCTACACAAAATGATCCCAGCCTGTACTTGCACAAGTAGACATGGACAAGTATTTGCATGCTACCAATGTGTCCCTCTCTCACGCACTCTTTGTTTCAAAACCAAAATGGAAGTAGTTTGCTGAGGTTTACAAAATAAATAAATATCTAGAAAAGAATAGTACCTGAGACCATAGATTATTTCCTTCTTGCTGTAGCCAACAGATAGTTGCCAAGTCTTCAAATTACTGAAGCTTCTTAGAGCACACATCAGTAGTTCAAGAGTGCTATTTGGACAAAGACATTAAGAGAGCTTGCATCTTTGGCTCCTTTTTGCTTCATTTCTTTGCTATGTCTCTCTCTCTTTGTAGGGGAAAACAACATGATTAAGTAAGTGTAACTACCCCTAAACTACTGTTTTTGTTCAATATGTTTGATTGTCCTGTAGTAGCTGGTATATTACTGCTAAGGCTGGTTTCACAAGGCAGATTTCTAAAACAAGTGTGCATCAATGAAAACTATAAAGTTATTATTCTGTCACTATACTCAAAGTCTTTCAAACAGCAAGGAAAAAATATTAAAGGCAGAGAAGGAAAGTAGTTTTAAATCTAAATGAAGAATCCTTTTTTGGTGAGACTGTCATCATTGATACTACCCCTGCAGGAAGAATTTTTTAAAGTGATTTCATGATTAGCAGAAATATAATAATCCTTATGTTTCATGCATCTAAAACAGATAATTCAAAATATCTAAAGGTTACAAATTATCTTCCTCTTCTATAACAGTCTAAATAATTCACTGTAATGATCCTGAGTCTGTAACATAATCCTCTGGTGTCCCTGATCAATTTAAAGTAAGGTGATCCTCAGACTTCTGCAGGCATATCAGTGAATATGCAAAACAATTAAAAAATGTGTTTTATTGATGCAAATTTACCTCTTATTCATGCAGATATAGCATATGAAACCATAGCACTATTTATTAAAATTATTTTAATATATAGACAAAATGGTAACAGTTCACACTTCCTCTGCCTTATATCTGTACCAATAAATGAGCTTCTCAGGAAGATTTTTGGCACAGCTTTTCTCCATACTGACATTTTACAAAATGACAGAAAATTGATGGAAAATAGAACCAGGTATTTGGAACTCCTGAAAATCTCATATCGAGTAACTTTTCCTTTAGAGTGTCTTCTTACCTATTTTAAAATTATCAGTGGGCAAGAAGTACTCATATGTATTTTTTCAGCATAGAAATCAACTAGAGGATTTGAGTTGATGAATTAAGTTGGGCCTATGATTTATCATAAATACGAATGGCTGTTATTTCTCTTTCTGGATACCTTCACCATAACATCTAAACATTAGCAAAGACAACAGCAATTTTTACCTGTATTTTATTGGGAAATCAAAGGTCAAACACAATGCCTTTCCTTTGTTTCTCTTTGTAGACCCTCTCTATTTTTTTCCCAACATTGTGTTTTTTGTTCAGTCTATGCATATTACATTGGACTACTCAGAGGATCAACTGCTTATGAATGTTTTGAGATCTGAAGGGAATTGACTGGTTTTAGAAACATGTAATTCCTGCTAAGTCTTGGGAATTCATTAAAAACCATTCCATATTTTCTGTTTTCAGGGGTCTTTCTTAAGGTTCTGTGCTTGAGAATATCAGGTCTCATTGTAAAAGAACAAAAACAGTAAAAGAATCAGACTTAAAACTCTCAAGTTTATGAGCAAATCTTGAAAACCATAAACTACAAGCACTGAAAAAAACCCTCATAACTATGATTAAAATAAAATGAAAATGATTATTTTAGACTATCCAGATTTGTAATTAACATGAATTTGTGAACCAGACTCATAGTATGTATAACATGAATCCAGCCGTATGGAGTGAGTTCTCTCCATTCAGGCTTGAGAGAGTTTGATGGGTTAGCTTTTTATAAGCTGTTTAAGGAGAAGCTGCTTGAAACAATATACTTTGTTTTCCATAGCAGCTATTGTCTAGAAAGAATTTAAATGATTGTTCTTGATGAACACAATTTGTATATTGTCAGGACTAAACTTCATCATGTGACTCTGGGTCAATTGTTTGACATTCATGAACGCCAGTAAGATGAAAATCAGCTTACAACTCATGCAGAACAAAATGATTTAATATATTTTACTATAAAAATATTCATCAAAGCTAACTAACAAGTGGGAAGAGTTTTGGACAGCACCATATTGCAAAACAGGATTTCTTTGAGGCTTTAAACTTCCATAGCCTAAGATGTCAGAAAATCATTATTATGCATAATAGAAAAAAATCCCACTGTATTCAAGTTGGGCAGTGCATTACTGTGATTTTTAAAGGATATTTATCCATTACAACTTTGTCATCAAATATTGCCTGTGGCCTATAGTTATTATCACTGTGCATTTACATTTCAATTGGAAAAAAAAACACTTTCTTTTTGTCTTCTCTGATTAACATTTTGAAGCTCTGTAATTTTCTTGCTGCTCAGAGAAACAAAGCACCCAGGCTCACAGAGAAAACCCATTCAGCAAGATATAAATATTTGCTATTCAGAAAATCTCAATGAGGGTTTAGTTATTTTAAACTAAAAAAAGAAAATTACTAATAATGATTGGTTTCAGCTAATGAAATGCTTTTATGCAAATATGTGAACCCTAAATATGACCTGGAAACAAAAGACTGCTTAACAGTTACTATTAAGCAATACATTAGGAGATCAATTAAACAGAACTCTTTCTAATGAATAAGCTGTACAAGAGTTGCTATGGAAACCTGGAAAGAGAAAGCCCTAGAATGATAATTTGCAATTTTAAGAACATAAAATATTAGAGATCTGCTAGTGGCTGGTTGGAGAGTCATATACCAAAGTTAAAAAGTGTCTCACAAACACTCTTTAAAAAAAGAGAAAGGAAGTAAAGGAATGGAGCCATGATTTTTATATCCAAGAATGACTTATGGTAAAAATTATGTATGAAATATTGTATCTGAATGTGTAGTTGCAAGTATATCATTCCAAAGTGGACCATCAGAGGGAGCCAGAAATTGCAGTTTCTTCATGGAAGTTCATTAATGACAGTCTAGGGAACACAGAGTGAATAGACACTTCCTCCAAAAAGAAAGGGCAGAGACATAATGGTTGAATAGGGTTATCTATACTCTTGTTTTCTTCAATGTGCTTATGGAATTTCTCTATTTTTAAAAGGCATATTGTGGACAGTTACAAGATAGTGGATCAAAAAAATGAACAAAATAACTTGAAAACTTGAGATGGGAGAACATGAGGGCCAAATAATTTCATTCAGAAAATTTACTTTATTTTTAAACATAAATTACTTTTATTTTAAAACATAAAGAAAACACTGCTAAGTTTCTGAGATAATTTTTTTTTTAATAATCTCAGTTACTGCTGTTTTCCCTCAGTGTATGTATTAAGTAAAATTTAACATTATATTTTGTTTCTTCAACTTCAATATGCTACAACAACAATGATCCTCTTTACGTCTGGGCATGTGGAAAAAACTGTTCAATTTTTCCCACTGAATTCAGTGGCAAGATAGTGAAACCTTTCCACACTATATTTGGAACAATACATATTCTTTTGTTAGAGAGATATGCTAACAGAATGTTTAATCTAAATGCTTAATCAGAAGTTGGAAACCTAGTATTTCTAATCTTGATTTTGAGGCTATGCCTACATTGAATTTTAAGAGGCAGAAGGAGCCTGTGTTGGTGTCTACATTGAGTGGACACAGTATCATGGAAAAACCTGGGTGGAGGGAATTCTAGAAAAACTAGAGCTGAAACTCAGATCTTAGCTACCCGTTACCTAACTCAAAAACTTAAATAATTGTTTTGTGGATTGGAAGGCCATGCCATGTTACAGTCCGAAATTCCCAACTACCCATGTTTTCACACAAAGTGGCTGCAGGATCATTCAACATTGCCTTCTGCAAAAGTAGCTAGGATTTATGAATGGTAGTAGTGCTAGGAGAAAAAACGGAAGACAAACCACAAATAAGCTGCATGTGGTGATGTGGATCTTGGTGCAACCAACAGAAGAAATAGTCTGCTCTTATCTCTATTACAACCCTGGTTTGTCACTGAAAAATTGAGATAAAAATATATGCACATGCAGTTAGAATAATTACAGTGTATTTAAGAGCTGAAGATGAACTCAGCCTCTGCTTCATTTTTCAGTACCAGCAGAAGGGAGATAACCATATATTTCACACACACTTTGTGAAATCTAAAAAGTTACCATTTGTTTTACTACCCCAGGTACAACAAAAGCTTTTCTTAACTAATCTATAAACTATCTCAAGAGTTACATTGCTAATCCTACTGGTCAGTGACTGCCTTTTTTAGCTTGTTTTTAACTTGTTATGTGGTATCTTTAAAAGAAGTAGACTTCTTAAATAGTGCTGTTACCAGTTTAGGACTAGGTAATATAATGGTATGATAGAAGTGATGATTATATTGCTGTTAAATACTTCCTTTATAAAATAATTACATATATTTTTGTTTGGAATCTAGGAGCATAACATAGACCAGATATCCCAGTCTTTAGAAAGACTAGACTGGACTATGTGAAAGTTTCATATTGACCAACTTCGGATTCATATTATATCCTCCTACATTCTACTTTTCTTTAAGGTAATTCAAAGAAATAACATTAGTTTTCTACCTAAACAATGTTTGTCTATGATACCTAATTTAAAAATATATATAATGGAAATGAAAAATATTGTTATCAGAATTTCTAAGGACTGGATGATTTATACAAAACTTTTAGGAGACATGTATTATTCAGTGGATTATAATGGTTGCATTTATTCCTGTCTTTTCACACATCTGAAGGAGATCACACAATACATAATCTCACAGAAAGCAGTGTTTACAATGACATACATTTTCTTCCTGAACTCCTTTCATACTGCATTGACAATTTCTCTTTTCAACAGAATAGATTTGTTCATGTCTACAGCCACTGGAATTACTCTCCGATATTATGGTAAATGTTGTATTTATTGTAGTTGAGTGTATACTAGCACAGAAATCACTCTACACAGATAGAAAGTTTATCAGGTAGTATATGCAAAAGATTCATAGACTGGCCTCTTTCAATGCAGTTTTCCCAAAATTTAGGAGTTTCATATCCTAGCCATGTAAATCTGTAAAATTTGGCTAAATGTCCTAGTAAATTGCAGATGTTAAATCTTGGATACCCCCTGCCTTCTTTCTGAATATTAATATGAGTTTCTTCTATTTGTATGTTCCTGGAGAATTATCTACTGGTATTACTGCAGACAATTCAATCTATTTTCCATGAAGTGATACAGAATGACCCACAGTGTTGAGCAGAAACGGGGAATGCAAACATGGATGTACACCAAATATAAAAAAAAAAAAAAGAAAAAGGTACAAAGATAGATTAATGCTCAAGCTGAACTCCTGGTGGAGCTTAGCTACACCAGACATAAACTCAGCAGTACTCTAAAGAAGGACAATATTGTAAGTGATGCCTCTTGGCTGCCTGTGAAATGTTATTGCCTGGCATTATGCTTTTTCAGTGACATGGAGCATGTGCCAAAATATGTGAGTTGATCTGCTTGGTAGTGACAGGCAGGACTCAGTAATAAGTGAAAAAGTCCACACAAATGCGGTTATGAGTTAGATACTGCTAACGGCTCTGCATAGCCTCAAAGCACAAAGAGTGGAGGGAGGAGGAAAGGCCACCACTCCGTACTCCAGCACCTCACTGAGGCACGACTGCCTGATGGAGCAGCTTCTGCTCCCCTCAGAGGATCACAGAGGGAAGCTTTGTGTAAGCGACTGAGTTTCGCAGCAGTGCCAACACTAGAGCTGATGAGGAATTTTTCAGTGAAACAGGTTTTAAAAAACATATCGATACATCAAAACAGAAACCTCTCCGTGAAAGAGTTGTTCTTTGACAGATTTCTGAAGTAAAAATGAAAGGAAAAAAAACAACTTCCTTGATGTTTAATACCGTAATAATAATTTTCTAAGCAATGTATGCTATTATGATATCAAAATGACTTTTTATATCTTTTAAGATATAATTTTAAAATATTTATTGTCTTTTAAACATCGACAAAAATTATTGACTTTTTTTTTAATTCAAACCTTTTAAATTATTTTAAACATAGGACTCTGTTTTTTAAAAATCATGAAGATTTTACAGTGGTAGAAAAGACCTCTCCACTGCAATTTTAGTGAACAGTTATTTCCTAGCTGTGTTAAGAGACTTGATAATCTAAAACAGTTTTGTACAAATTCTATTGTTGAACAAAGAAAGTTCTACATTGCCATTATTTCTTCTCTTTCATGGGACATTTTAGTGGCAGAGAACTTGGCCTCTAATTCTAGCTCTACACTATTATCAAAGGAAGACCAGCACTCACATTTAAGGGTGTGAATCTCTAAAGAATAGCTTATTCCTCAGCTTGGCCAGGGATTTAGTTATCTAAATGAAGTTACCTGACTCTGAAAAATCTAGGCTCAGATCTTGATCAAGCATTTGAATCATTACTTTCACTGGTATTTACGTCAGCTTTTTCTTTCCTCCTGCTTATTAAAAAATAATAATTAAAGAACCCCAAATGTACCAGGAATAGAAGTCCTACACAAGAGTTGTAATGGCTGGAACTAGGAGCAGTGACTGTAGTAAACATTCCTCTTTTCTAAAAGTTCTTTAATTATCAAGCTATCCACCTTCCCTTCGAGTCTATACAGTCAAAAAGAGTAATATGAATAGATTTTTAAGAACAGATCCATGATTAATACTTGTCACTTTGCCTAGTAAGTGACATGTCTCTTTTACTTGAGCCAAACTGTGGTAAATAAACTGGTTTAGCATTATGTCTGTGGTGAGATATAAGGTTAAAAAAAAAAATTATACCAAGTAACAAAGAAAGGATTAATGATTCATGAAACAGAACAAAAATAGAAAAAAATTGTTTCACTTCACTTTTTTCCCAAATATTTCAAAGCCACTAATGAAAGTTATATATTTCCTATTTACTGAAAATTATTCCTTCTGAGAATCAAGTTGTCAGTCAATCATGATTTCTGTTTGGTAGGGGCAGTACGCTGCAGTAGGTGAATCATTATAGCTTGACATTTTTTGCCAAATGTGGAAATGTCATATTTAATGACACAACAAAGCCAGAAACAGTGAATGAGTTGAAGTAAAAATGAGGCATTCAGTTGATTAATTAAAGGGTAAGCTAAATGTGTCTATATAAAATCACACTTTTTTATGGCGCTCTCTTTGGCATTCTGAGTGCAAGCTCACGTGTGTTTTGTCTGAGAAGAGAAGAAAATCACAGGAAGGATATATTGTTTACCATCATATTAAAACCAAAGTTTTGCATGGTCCATTTCTCCTAGTGGCTTATTTTTCCTGGTTTTAGCAGATCTGGGTGCCAATTCAATAATCACCGGTGTTTTGAAATAATGCCCTGTCATTTATTAAAATCTGGGCAATCTTTTCTCTCATTGTCTGTTTTTATTTCAATATATTTCTTAGTCATAGCACCTTCCCATGAGGGTAAAAAATGAAATGTGTTTGATACCTGTAGCAGGTGGAAAGAACTTGCCAAGGAGATGCTGTGTGTGCTTGCTGGAATTTTAGTGGCTTTAGGGGG
>NW_010550939.1:0-18949 GCF_000687285.1 Phaethon lepturus | reverse complement strand
AAAGAGTGTAACCCAATCAAGGGTAAACACAATAATGATAAGAGTTTTGCTGCCGCTGCTGGCGCTAAGGTATTGATCCTGTACTACCAGGACTGTTTGAAGTCACCTATGAGCATTCAGGAAGGAAGAAAAAAACCAGCAATTATTGACAGCTTTCACCAGGCATGCAATGCATGGTGGCAAAGACATGAAGTGGTCTTTCTCTGTTATTTGGGTGTCAGACAGTAATCTGACACAGGAGCCGGTACAGCTGCCTTCATTTAATGCCCTTCAAATTTCATGAAATGTGATAAATAATTGAGTATCTGTGTTAGCCTAAAAAAATTAACCCTTTCCACACATATTTCCATTGTCTTTTTCATCCAAAACTGCAATGAAATTCAGCCTTTGTGATAATTGCATTACACCAGAAGAAGTTGTACAAACCCTTCTAATGCTCTTTGAGAGAAAGTATTGTTCAAAAAGATGTTGACAAGGGTCTCTCCCAAGGCTAAATTATATGCAGGATAACTCTCTTTTCCACAGTTCATCTTACTGAGAAGCTTAGGAGTTCTGAAAGGGATTAGGGTAGTTGACTTGTTTATGTTAATAAAGTTCTTTTTACTGCTTCTAGTATAAATTTTACTGTCAAGCATACACCTATAATTTTACATTTCTCACAAAATATTTTGTCAGGAGATCTTGAGATTTTATTTATGAACTACTTTCCACAGAGGAGTTAAATCTAACTGATATGCCCTGACTCTCAGGATGCCATTAACTCTGTGACACTTCACAGCCTTTGTTAATCAAAATTGCTTTAGCTGACTTTTAGTAAAACAGAGGCAAATACAGTCTTCCTTGTCAGTACAACTCAGGGTACACAGATTTACATTTTCTTGTGCTGAAGGTGGTCTGGAAACTTCATATATTTAGAAATTTCATACCTTTAAATTTCTCCCTTACTTCTTCTGGTGTATTCCAGCCACAGTTTGTCTCTCAGTCAGACTTGGAAGCTTTTCTGTATATCTGTTAATTTCAAAATACAATTACTGAAACAGAAAAGTTTCACTCAGCTGTTTTTTCACTATCTTCTTGTTCTGTGCTATTTCCAAAATAGTAGCACCTAAAAGAACAACAAATCTCCAGGAAATATGAAAATGTAGGAGTTAATTTAAACTTGCTGCTCTGGAAGCGAAATCTGGCTACTGTGGAAAATATAGCATTACCTCTCTCCTTTCCTGACTGCCAGTTAGCTGTGTCTCAACAGCATGTTCACTATTGTCCAGACACCTAAGCTGCATTCTGGCAACACTCACACCTCTGTTCAAATCCAGACAGTTTCCAGAGAGAATATCTTTTATTAGGCAATGATGTTTTAAAAAGAAAATCTTCTGTGCACTCTTTTGGCATTTTCTATTCCAACAAGTAAACTAAAATTAAATGGTTCACAAAATTAGTATCTCCATTTGTGCAATCATATGTAAATACTCATTAACCAGGAAAGGCAAATCAATACAGTTCAAGACCATGTTCTGCCTAGAGCTTGTTCCTGACTTCAATTGATGCTAATATAGGGGAATAAGCTAGTAAAGAGCCAATTAAGTACCTTGCTATTACTCCCTAGTGTTTACAGACTGTCATTAAAACAGAATTTCATTCATCCTACCAAGCATCAGGTATTTTTTCAAAGCTAGACTTGGTTTGACTTCTAAATCTACATTCAAATATTCATGTTTTGTTCCAAATCGTATTCAAACTATGTTCTTGGACTATATAACTTACTATAACATTAAAGCTCACAAATTAGTTTTGCAGGCATTCTAGGAGTCAACGCTACAGACACTAACCATGCAAGATTATAAGGTTACCAAATATGTTCATCATTACTAAGCGAACATCTTTTTTAATAAAAATAAATAAATTGTTCAAAACGCCATTGCTAGTGGTCAGCCTGAGAGAGGGCAACACCAGTGCCTGGGGACGGGAAAGAGGAACCTTCTAATTTTTAACTCTGTCAGAAGCCAATTATAGGCTTTAGGTCCCACTGAGGTCTCTTTTGTTAGCTGTCGTCTCACCTGCATCACTTCTTATTTCCCTTCTATCCAAATGCACAGCAATTCCAGCATTCAGGTTCTCCTTTCACTTTCTTTAACTGATGGAGTCAAAGCAGTCATAGCTCACACTGCTGCTTCCTCCCGGTGGAGGAACTTCACCAGCCTCCTGAGTCTGGTCTCAGGCTTCAGTTTAGATGGTCGTCTCCCTTCCAAAGGAAGAGAGGCATTCATTGTCCCTCCAAAATATGCATTGTGGAAAATAAGACTGTTTTACTCCCCTGTGCAAATCGGGAAAATATGCTTTTTGCTCCTCCTGAAACAAGCTGAAACAAGGAATCACAATCAAGGAAGATATATGTTTAAGTAAGTGTAAATAAATGTTATATTTTCCAGTGTAAACAAACGGCTACTGATCAGAGAACAAAGGCAATTTCAGCAGTTCCTTCTCCTACAGTGCCAAATGCTGCCAGCCCCAGGGTGGCTCCTGGGCAGCTCACTGTCTCCCAGGTCCACAGAGACTTTTCTGCAGAGCTGCTGCCCAGGCAGGCAGTGCCCAGCCTGGACCACTGCCTGGGGCTCTGCTTTCCCAGGGGTAGGGCTCAGCATTTGTCCAGCGTAAGGCCCGTCCCTCCAGCCCGCCCTGGTCCTTCTGGATGGCATCCCTGCTCTCCAGCATGACAGCCAATTCCTCCAGTTTGATGTCACCTGCCAGCCTGAGAAACAAGTGCTCCCACATCTACCCCTGGCCATTGAGGAAGATGTTAAATAAGACATGTCATGGTATAAACACTATGTCTTACCAGGTTTTACGCAGCATACAATCCACTTACCACTGCTCCCTGAGACCAGTCACCCAACCAGGTTTTTATCTAGTTGGTTGGTCTTCCATTGAGATCATAGTATTCTAACTTGCATACAGTATTGTGGAAAGTAAGTTTCAAAAGCCTGGCTAAAGTAAAAGTAGGTGATATCCTCTACTAGCTCTTTGTCTGAAAATCCTGTTAATTATCAGAGTAAGAAATCGGTTTAGTCAGACATGATTTAGGCTTGGTAAATTCATGGCAACTGTTCCAAGTCACTTCCTTCTTCCCTGTGTACCCTGGCCTCCATCCTCCATGTGTTTTATATATAGTCTGCTCTTGCAGTAGGTGCTGAGCTCCGTCATGATAGGTCTCCAAGCCAGTATGACTGCATAAATTCAGAACTCTTCTCATAAAAGCAACTGTTGCATAGAGATCAATGTCAGCCTTTCAACGGGAAGTATACATTCCTGGCACCTCTTAAAAACTGAGTTACAAGTGGCTTTTCTTTGTCTATGCACACTGTGTCCAGGCAAGCTGTGAATGAAGCCAAGGTCTCTTCAGGATTCATGTTCACCAGTGTAGGACAGTAATTTCTTTCTGCACCATAATGCAACATGGACTTGGGTGTTGCAACTAGTTGCAAAAAGGTAATGCATCCAGGTGTAACAAGGAGAGGTGTGGAACCAAGGAATGTGTCCAGTGTCACCAATCAAACTGAAAATTACTTGTCAGTAAACTGAAAATGGAGGACATCTCAGTTAGTAAAAGACAAGTATAGCCAGATCTAGCTCCCTTGACAGGCTAATTAGCCAAGAGCTGGCTGTGCTGAACAGGCTACACGAAGACTCTCTCGAGCATTGTCTATCTCCTACCATATGTCAGACCTGATATCCTCTGGGTCAGGATCTGCTACTAGTCACAGGACACCAGCTCTCCCCACCACCAGCCAGGCACTAGCAGCTTATGTGTGCTGTTGCCAGTATGAGAGCCAGAAGTGTATTTTTCACTTTCTTCCACAGTGCCAACCATGAATATTTTATATCTTCTACCATTTACGGTTGGAAGAATGGTTATGAGATATTTATTATCATTGCAATGTTGACATCTTTCATTCCTTTCACTGTGAACTTTACATTCTGTGTAATTTTCTGAGGGCATCAGTTGCCAAGAACAAATAAAAATTCTCAGTTTTCACTTTAGAGAAAGTAAGATTTTAGCACTCAAAATAGCAGAAAAAATCTGGGATTTGTACATGAGGACTTCTATAAATCTGGCATTTCTATAATGTATATTTGCACATTATTTTGAGTTAAAACTCAAAACTCAGAATACAATTAAAGAAGAATCTACATGTCTCATTAAAATTATTATTTTCGATTATGCTAATAATTTGGCATAAAAATTTCCATGTGAGTTTCTATTAAATGAAATCATGCCCTATGTCTGTATCTTAAGAAAACATCTGGATTTCAATTACAAAATCTGGGCTCATTGCTCCCATGTTGATTTTAGCAGTTTTTTTTAAGTTTGGGTTTGGACTTAGTGCCTCTGGGGACAAAAGTCAGATCTGAAACTCTGCCTAACCTCCTAGCTAGTGAGAGAACTGAACCAGTCCGGATTCATGGCAGAGGTTGAAGGACTAGTACCAAAAGACAGTGGCAGGATAAATGTCAAAAAAACAACCATGCACTGAGAAGGATTTAATAGATATTAGACAGTCACAGAAATGAAGAATAACAGAAAATCAACTCAACTATTTTACAAAACAGCCATGTTTCCATTCCATTTCCAAACATTTTGTTTCCATATAAAAAGAGATTAGCAGAATCCCAAAGCTTTAACTCAGGTAAGAGAGGAAAATGAGATCAGAGAGAAGCAGAATGATGAAGAAATTAGACCATGACCTGTAAAATGAGACAGTCTGTGAAATTTAGTTCAAAATTTAAATTACAGCCAATCCTTTCAGACAACTCTGTGAAGTAAGTTCCCAAACTCCCAGACTTTAGAAGCATTTCTGATTAAAAAATAAACATCAGGAATCAGACTTGAAGAAAATCGATTTTATCAGTGACAATACACTTACCAGCCATAAATATAAATTCTCATTCTTCAGAGCACAATATTTGCAGTAACTGAAAGGAATAAGGAAGAAACAATTTTTGAGCTTATTGACATGCTTTTCTTGTGCTAAGGATTTCTTTCAAATATGTCTGAAGCACCTACGACTACATGGTATCAAAGATCTGACATTACCTTATTAAATAATATCTGCAGTGGCAATTCCTAATTGCTCTAACGAGCTCAACATGCTGGCATGTGCACTGACCATGCACATGCCAAATAGTATTGGTATTTGTCAAACACTCTGTCAAACAGTATAGCAGAAGACAGACAGAAACTCTACATATCTCGATATAAAGTAGTTGCTTTACTACTGCATTATTACAGTTGCGCAGTAATTTATTAGTAAAAGCTGTAAAGGTGGGAATTGAAGCATGAGCATGGCTGTATGTCAAAAGTAAGGCTGCATGCTAGCAATCAGTACTGCGTGCCGAGCAGGGAGCGAGAAAGGCAGCACAGCAACAGCGAGACCTGAACATAACGGGGAATCAGTCCGGCTGGGGGAGAGAGGGTCTGGAGAGGCAGGAGGTGAAATGGAAGCAGGGAAGGCTGTGGAGGTGCTGACTGATGTCATTTAATGCTTCAAAATAGGTATTCCCTGATCTGAGAATCAAAGTAATTTAAGCAAAAGTGGATAGGAAGCATATAAACTGAAAGTATTTGAAATTGCACATTGTGATCACAGCTAAACAGGACAATTAAAATGTATATAACTACCCCTAAACTATAAACTGGCCATGCTGTAAAATGCGACAGAAAATTTTACAGATTTTAAAGTGCGATTCTGTCTTGAAAAAAAGATAGAACTGTAGACAAGTCCCCACTGATGTAACTGACCTGTGATTTTCTGGTAATTGTTTTATTTGAGGGGTGGGTGAGAAGCAGTTATTTGTCAGGGGGTTTTTTGTTACACACAGTGTTTTGAAGAAAATATGTTTTTAATTCTGTAAGTATCTGGGCTTTACACTGGCATATTCCATATCAACAGCAAAGTCAATTACTTCGGTATCTGTAGGACAAATTTATTTATAATGGTTGCACAGTTGCATTCAAGTAGGATAGATAAGGAAGGAAAATGAAGATGTTAAGACAACAGAGGAATAACCAAGAAAAAAGTTCAAGTATAATTTGGTTATCCACAATTTTCATAGTTAGGCTGGTATTGTGCAGTACTTCCCAAATTAAGTAATATTTTAAGTCCCTCTCTTTGCTCTCTGAGGCTAAGATTTTATTGCCTACAACTGCACTTATTAAGTGATTTTCAACAAAAGTTTACTGTATGAATTTTAAAGTTTGAATTTTATTTTTTTTCCAGTTGGGGTTTCTGACCTCTTTGCTACAGTAGCTAAAGAGTTATATCAAATTAATCACAGACAGAATATCCTTTTTTTCAAGACAAAGCAGATTATATTTTTCCATGAGTCGTCCAATATATTTTTGAAACCGGCATCTGCAAGTAGTAGCAAAGTATTTGTTGATTTATATTGACTTTATCAGTACTTATGATAAACCTTTCCCAGTCATACTTAATTTCTTGGAAAGTCCCCAATTTCCAGCAACTGCCTGTGCATGAAAAGTATGTTGAAGGCTTTGCATTTACATGAAAATCAACTATTTACATATTTATTGCTTGGGACTTCAGTGCTAGCTGAACCATCAGCAATGTCCATAGAATGCTATGTGAACCGGGAGTGATTCATGTGGCTGCGAATGGGACCAAAAGGGCAAAGAACAAGTACAAGTACAAAGAGATTAGCAGCTGAATACTGTTCTGAAGAGGAAAGAATGAGTATGTATGTAGAAAGATTATTGGGGAACCAGTGTAGTGTAAAGTTAGTTATTACAACTGTGTTAGTTATTGCAACGGTATACAGTACCAAATAAATGGGAAAAAGTATCTGTTACATCATATACTGATTCGCACTTATGTAACCGTATTTACACGTTACATGTAATGTAACACATTTAATCTGATGGAGGGAAGTCACAAGTAGAGATTTCTGTGCATTTGTAGAGTTCAACCCATAGATACAAAAGGCCCTCAGAGTTTTGTACTCTTGGAATGTAGAGAAAAAAAGCAGAGGACAGTTCAGTAAATGAACTTCAGTACAGAATCTAAAGTAACTTACAGATACCTGTGATGTATAACATCGGGAGTAGGAGTATGATATACTAGTACTTTGGTTTTGAGCGGAGGGTGTAAGAGAATGTGACAATATGAGCTATGCTTGTTGGTATTTTGTCTTTTGTTGTGTATCTTTTTTAAGTTGGTGATTCATCAGCATGGATTGTTTATCTGCAGCAGAATTCTTTCATTTCCTCTAAAGCACTTGCACTGGTCCCTGCTGGGGTCAGAAGACAGGATGAGGTAGACTTCAGATGCTGTATCATATGTTAGTGTTTGCAATAAAAACAACCACTTTTTCACATCGAGTGCAATTACATAGCGGAAATTATTGCTCCTAGATAGAATTAGAGGAGGGAGTTGTGGAGGATTTTTGTCTTAGATATCCCAAATAAGGCTGCTGTTATGCTGATTTTCCTATGTCATAATGATTAAGATGATTTTATAAGGGTTTTAATTCTGTCTCTTTCATCCTTTGGTTTCCGCTGCAAACAACCTTGTGACACCAAAGCTAAGGCAGGTTTGGCACTCGTTTCAGTGAAAAGGGACTGGACCTTCCTCTGAACCCAAGCCACCAGAGCTAGCTTAAAAGGAAAAGGTTCACGCGGTGATCCAAGCCTCCCACTCGGGGGAAGAGCGAAGTGGAAATTTCACCAGGACAACAACGCAAGTCAGCCTGTGTACAGGCGGAAGGAGCTGCCTCAGCGTGAAGCCTCCTTAAACTGCTCTGACTGCCAGTGCGCACGTGGACGATAAACGCTCACATGTATGAAATTCATTTGTCCTGTATATCACACGTAATATGATCAACACACCATAAATGTTATCACCCTATGTGATAACTGCTTTATATATTTACTGATTCCTATTCCTCCCTTACAGGAGGGATCTGTTTCAGATAACTCTCCTTTGTGCCATGTGTAGGACTGACAAAATGTGTACACAGTGTGCACCGTTGATTCTCGTTGAAAGTTCATTCACTTTACCAGATTGATAATGATTTTACTTTATCACTTGCCACAAAAGACTCATATTTAAAAAGTGTATTAGCTTACTGGGCACTCATTTATAAAAATTACATTGTTAGTAGACCTGCTGGTGACTTCGCTGTGGCAGACGCCTTTGAAGTGCAGACTTTCTTTTAGCATGTTTGCACTTTTAAACAGCCATAGTCATAGCGGTAAATATTGGCACTAAGAAGCTGGCAGTCTGCAAATGTGGGGGGGTTGGCATGTCTGATAGGTTTTTTACTATGTGCTTTTAGTTTAGGGCTAAATTCTGCTATCTTTACTGGGATTAGTGGATTAGTGATCTGTAACTCAAGCAAGCACTGTTAAATTATTGAAAAATTTCACATACAGAGATAATACTCATCTGGAGTAAAGGTGGCAAGTTGGCAAGTTTCCCTCAGAATGGTTCTTTTGTTCTAGAAATCTTTTCAGCCTTATTATGGAATATCAGGTGTATATCAACTATATAGGTTAAATATTTCAAATTTGTTATAGGATGTAACAAATATGTCAGTCTGTGTTAGCTACTTATGTGGCTCACTAATAGTATCTGACCACATTTGAGGCATTTCTGGAAAGTGTTATTTAAATTGCCTTCAGAAATTGGAGATTTGGGTAGCCAGAGATTAATCTCCACATTTTTAAATACTTGGAGCATGTCTACTTCAGATACAGAAACAGATCAGATTCAGATGCCACAGTGCAGAGATCCTAAACTAGTGGAATGCAAAAATGTAATTTCACAGGAATAGGGCAGTGTTCTCTTTCCAGATCTGGAAATGAAGGCATAGGAAGTTTCATCTGGAATCATGTTCATGTTGTGCCTGAGCAAATATTCTTGAGGAACAGGATTTATTACCTTGAATGGAGGACTTCATGAGCACAGCTTTGATCTGATCTACTCAGGGGAAGTTGTGTTAGACTCTCCAGCGCCTCCAATTCTAGATTTGGCTTAGTCAAATTTTGCATGCAGTGTATAGACTTGTCCTTCAGACCTTCAAGATACAAACAGACCCTCACTTCCTAACTATCTGTATGTTTAACTGTATACATTCAAAAATTTCATCCTAACTCACTTGCTCAAAATCAAATACGAGGTGGAACAGGAACATAAATTCAAATATCTTAAGCCAATTTACTAGGTTGCTAACTACCACTATTCTTTCTTTGTAGACTTGATAAAACAGTAAGGTGATATTCAGATTGTAAACAGACAATATTGAGAATATTTTGATTAATCTAAACAATTTCTGGGGTATCCTCTCATTCTGGAGTGCCATGTCATATTGTCACCCAGTGCCATGCTATGGAGGACCTATTCCAACCAGTTCATAGAATGCTGACAAAACTGTTGTGTGGGAAGCAGTGAAACACAAGGTTGTATAAAAGACCTCTACCTTCTGATTAACTTGACATTATTTTATAATCTTTCAAAAATACTTTTTTTCTCCAGTCATAGTAATGTCCAATATTACTTGTGTCACGTATTTCTAATTTTCACAGGCAAAGTGGTTGATGGTTTTAAGAAAAAAAGAATCACAAAACTTAATTCAAAAGGAAAAATGTAAGTGAAATTTAAGCAGAAAAACAAAAAAAATCTGAGAAGATATTTTAAGGAAACAAAAAATATAATTATTCTTGGAGAGTGCAACACTGCAGTCAAAAGTATTCTATGAAAACTGAATAAAATAAGAATAAAAAAGCAAGTGTGGTGGAAAAAAACATTAATCTGAAAACACTATATTAGAGGTGGATGCTTCATAATTCTTTGATCTGTTGATTTTGCTTATCCACTGTATGCTATATGTCTGTAATGTAGGCATGCTTACTAATATATATGTAATCTGTCTCCTTTTTTGGCCGCTGTTTCTCAGTGATCCTTTCCCATTATTTTAATTTCTGTTTATTTGTCTTCCCTTCTATAAATGGGAGGCATATATCTTAATGTTGTCATTTCACCTGGCCATACAGAGGTCAGTGTGTTTGTTTTTGTCTTTCAAGACCTCTGTTCAGACAGACACTATTTCACTCTACTATAGTCTATACAATAAAAAAAAATCTACCACTGTAATTCTTTATTTAGACAACAATTGCAAAGGTATTTTCTACATTTTTCAGACTTCATTTTTAATTTTCAATTTATTACAGCTTCTTCGTTCCTCACTAACCAATGATTTATACCAAGAGTCAAATGTGCATTGTACAAATACAACACACAAAATTAGTAAGAAATTAAAGTTTTACACATATTTGCATTCTACAGCCAGCAAATCCCTATTTTTACTTCCCCTTGAGCTACGAGTAAGTGTGAGTAGTATTATTCCTATTTTACAATTAAGAAAACCCAAATAGCAATAAGTCACTTATTGTCCAAGAGATACTAAGGGAATGCCAAGTCCAGATCTCAGGAGCTCCTGCCTTCTAGTTATAGCTTTTTTTTTTCTAGACAGTTGTGGAGCCAAAGTTTTGGAGTGTGGGAAGATACTCTGCTATTACTGGAGTGCCCTAAAGAAGGAACAAAGAAGGGTTTAGCAAGATCCAGTTGTGATACTTGTGGAAGACTGGGAGAAATTCTGCTGCACCCTGAACCTTCTCATACATTTAAAGGTTAAAAAGATAATGGGTAAGGAGAGAATGATGTTCTCCATTTGGAGATTTCCAAACAACAGAGATTTAAAAGATCTTAGATATCCAAACATGTCATCAAGGTTCCTTGCCATTCAAACTTATCTTCATTTATTATAGTACCATAATAAAACATAAATGACAAAAAAAAAGTTACCTTGCAATTGTCACTTTCTCTTCCAACACACCTCTGTTTGAGTATAAACAATTTCATAGTACTTATGTGACAGTGATGAGCAAACAGTATGAGAAAATGCAAAATAGATTTTGAGGAAAGAGAAGGACAGAAGAGGAGAATAACAGCTCTTCCCTCTGAAAGCAGTATAGCCTCAGAGAGCAGCTTAGCTCAGGCCTCCGGGCAGAGGCAACCATGTCAAGGGTTCAGTGTGGATATGTACAGCCAATACAGTAGCAACAGCTGCCTTGAAAACCCCGAGCCAAGCTCTGAACAGATCAGATACTGAATCTAGAAATACAGATGCCAAAGCATTAAAGGGAAAAAATAATTGATGCTGCTCATAAATAATGAAATAATACCTTTGCATTGTAGCCTTATCTTTCAGGTTTCATGGATATTGAAGTGGCTAGGGTATTTGCAAATGTTGGAAACAAATGAAGCAAATATGCCCCCAGACAAGTAAAAATCCATCCCATACATCTTGATAAACCATTAACAAAAAGATAGAGATAGTCTAGTCCTATGTTTTCATTACTTTATACACCTAACATCATCCATCAACTAAATAATTTGAGCATGAAAAGTCAAATCAATAAACGAGTGATCTCAGCTTTTTTGATTCACATTCTTATATTACATCATCTATAAAACCTCTCTTAGTACAGCTTGTAGTACAGATGTCTGAATCTGAAGAAATTGGGGAGAATATCTGTTGAAGTGATAAACAGCTATTGGTTCATATATCTACATTAAGTGATCTTGATAAGTACGCTTTCCAAATGGACTAGTACAATCATTCAGCACCATGGAGTGAGTGCATTACCTCATCAAATCTTTTGGCTTGTCACAATATCATGTTAACTCAGATTCAAGACCATTCTGCATTCCATGTCTGATTTTCCTTGCGTGCCCTCTCCAGCCCTGTTTCTTAAAAAGGAATATATAGCTACTTAGAAACAAAAGTCAAGGTCAGTCTGATTTCACAGCTGCATTATATAAAAAATGTTTTGTCATATGGGTTTATATTCTGCTTAGCCCAAGGGAAGAAGAAACAGTGCCTGAAAGTCAGAAAAAGTAAAGCTGCAGTAATTTAGTAGTGCAAAAAATGTATTGTTTTTCTAGATTTTTTACTATAGCTTTCAGCACCGTATTATAGCCCTGTAACACAATATAAACCTAAAGCCACAGAAACAGACATTTTATCTAGGTAATACCTGATCTACATATCTAGTCTAATGTGAAGCTGAAAAGGTCACCTGTCTAGTAGATGGCTTTGTGTTTGCAAGAAGTTCAGTTAAAAGGTCTAATTGTTACATGATTAAGTCCAAATTACAATGAGCAAAGATGAGCATCATCACGGTATTCTATTCAAATTTGTTCATAAAATGCTTTCCGAAGTTGATCTAAGTGAGACTGAAAACCAGTGTGAAAGTATACAAAGAGTACACATATCATATCCAGAGCCTGAGTGCTCTAACCTGCCCTGTAAACAAGCAGGAGCCTGTTTGGCCTAAAGGTACAGAATGGTAAACTGCATTACAAATAACAGGCCTTACACCCATCTCAGGAAGCTTCCAAACTACCACTGTAAAATCAGAATCATTATTATGTGAGCGTGCCACACTCTATGTTTTTTTCTGGGAGCTGGAACTGGGAGCAGAACAAAGCAGTTGCCAGCCAAGTTCTTGTCCCACCTCAAGCTGTGTGTGGGTCCAAGCTTTCCTCAACTCAGAATACCCATTTCTGCAAGCTGCGTTAGACTCTAAATATTTGTAAGGCAATTTGTTTATATCTAATTTTGTGGATCTTTCACATTTGGAAGAGTCAAGAAAACAGGTATCTTTCAGAGCCTATAGACACTTTAGCAGTTACAACAGTTCCAAGCTACCCTAATAAAATACAGTACCCTGACTCATGTAGAAGGTATGTGTAAAATTGAATGATAAGGAATGGATTTATTTGGCAAGTAACAGAGCAGCAAAGTCACTGGAACATCCTGTTTGTGGTATTTTTTTTATATAGTCTGTGTGTACTGTTTGTCTGGACTTTAAGGTACACACTAACACACATTTTTTATAGTGATCACTCTCCTGCAATGCAAATAACGTGTTCTGCTAAGCCTTTCAATAGTCTGCTGATCATGTTGTTATTTCACTCTTGGAAAAAAAAAAAAGTTAATAAAAGATAAGGGGCTTTTGAAGAAGGTATGATTACATTATTTAAAAATTATACATTTTATAAGATAAGGTTTAAACACATGTCAGGAGAAGTCAACATTGCATTATGAATGGTGGTGATTATGTTATCTGTAAACTTTGAAGCTTTACGTACTGATGTGAACAATTGACTCTGTTGTTTTGTCATTACCATCAGCATTCCCCTTTCAGAGCTGCTGAACTGACTGCTGTTTGCATAGCAAGAAGTAAGGAAGGTTTGTTTTCCCACTAATATTTCATTGACTGTTTAGCCTGAGTTGATAGTGACTTTTCACCTTCCTGTCTTCTGGATTTTTTTGCTTGGATTGTAAAATCGACTGGATAGCTAACATCTTCACCATCAAGTTAATTCAAAAGAAAATTTTACCTAAAGCATCAAGACCAACTCCTAAAACAGCACAATTTGCTAAAGCTTATAAACATTGTTACTACTTTTTAAATCTCATCTCTTTATTATATTGGGTTGTAGCACATGGTAAGTATTAGGCCAGCAAATCAATGTATTTTTGCTAAAATACAAGAAGAGATATTTATTCTTTTAACTGATATATGGATTCTGCCTGAAAACAATGGACACTTTTATTATTTATTCTACAAACTGTATTATTTTAAAGGTTGCTCAAAATAAAGACTGCATTTCACTCTCTTTGTGTGTCTGATTAAGTATATTAGAAAGCACATGAAAACCATTTTTCCTTCCTACCCTGTCATCCTTTCTCCAAGTCCAGCCTTTCTGCATCATTGCTTAATGAATGGAAAGAAAAATTAGTCTTCCACTGCTCAATCCAATTGCAAACAGAAGCTTAGAATAAGAAAAGAGGAAAGGAAGTGGGAAATTCTTCAGTTAAAATGGAGCAGAGCCAGTAGCAAGGCATTTTATGACCCAGAGAAAGCAAGGTTTTGTCACCTGTTCCTTCCAAAGAACTTAAGCGTCAGATTTACTTTGTGCAGTTCGATTATCAGTAAATATTTTGTTGACTTTTTATTGTTTCTTTTTTCTTGTTTTAAAGTAGTCCATAAAGAATTTTTTTCTGAAGGTATCTAAATATATCAATATTTAACTACAGATTTTATATTATGAGTGCTGAGTTATCAACATTTAGCCTGGATTTAATTCTTAACAATAAAGAATATTTGGGAAAAAATGTTGACAAAAGTTCCTTTATAAAAATCCTGTGGAACCACTGTAGGTATTTTCAGAAAAATACAGGTTGCTTCCTTTTATAAGAAGAGAATCGTGAGACTTAATAAGCCAGGAAGGCCCTCAAATTAAATCCACTACCCTGTTATTTTGTTGTCCATAAGATGCATTGTTTACTGAAGTACAACAGGAGTTTTTTTCTGGCGAAAATTAAAATACAACAGAAAAATAGGGTAGAAGACTCCTCTTCCTGACACAGGACTAGTTCAACATTTTTCCTTTCAAGAGCACTGAATTCATGTAGCAGAACAAAACATACATTCATGCTCATTAAATAAATAAACAGCATTCAAATAGTTTCAATATTTTGAAGGAAGTGAACTGCAAAATGGACTAAAAGTATGAAATAATGTCATCAAAGTTCTGACATTTCTTGTATGATCTGTTGCTGTCAATTTGATTTGCAGTCAAATAGTTTCTAGGGACAGATTTTTACTTCTAAGAAAACCAAGAGAATCAACTCACCTTCCCTAGAAGGCATAAGAATAGTATAATTCTATGGCAAAAACACACTTTACAAAATAAATACCTTCTATAGCCATAAATATTTTAAGTATTTTTCCATGTCCATTAAAAATGTCGTATTAACTTTATTCATAAAAAGTCAGATAGCTCTTCTTTAAAAGAAGAAGGAAAACACAAGTTAAAAAGCCGTAACAGGTCATGAACCTGATCCAACATTAAGCTTAGAATACATTTACAGGTGTGAGCCATGCCAGTGAGTTCAGGTTTACCAGCAAGTTTTCATTTCTGCGGGAATAGTGCCTACCTTTGTTGTTGCTGTATTTGTTTTGTCCTGTTTTTCTTTGATAGGAAACTCATGATTATATGTACCAGAAGGAGAAGATGTGCCTGGGCAGATTTAATATTATATGTAACCCACATGTCGAAATGTGGGACTTGCAGAGCAGGGCCCTGAACTTAGGAAACCTCAAGAACTTCTGTCAACTTCAGACTTGGGGTATTCTGTCAGTGAGGAGCAGAAGTGTGATTTTTCACAATGAGAACAGAAAGACAAGGTTTTCATGATAGGGCTGGCAGTCTTGGAATATTGTAGAGTCAAGTTGAAGTAAAGCAATTCTGCTACTTATTGCAGTGGCAGTTTTCCTCAGAATTAAATGCTGATGTGATTAGATGACAAGGACAACTAGGAAAGATCAAAAGGCAGCGGTGAGTGTTGATCTGGATTAATTAACACAGCTATGGGAGAATCCCATGCACCTAAATACATGGAAACTATCTTTTATGGGAACTGCTGCATTGTCCTTATGATTGTAGTTACAGTTGGAAGATTGTTTGTGATAGACGAGCATATATAAAAGGAAGTAATTCAAATAATAGTTATGGTATCGAGACATTCTTTCTTCCAAAGAGAGATACAATATATAGATTATTTTTTTTCTCCTCCAAATCCAGTAAATATCACTAAGGGATTGCTTTCCAGTCCGAGTTGACTTTCCACTATGTAGCTACCAAGATGTCTTGCATGCATGGAAGTATCCACCTGCTATAAGAAAACTGGATTTGTACAAACATGTCTGCTGCTTACTCTACCACTCTGCGCAGCAGTTAACAGAGCAGATGTCTGTTGTTTGGTGAGAGGAGGAGAGCTTCTTCTGGACCCAAACTGAATAATCAGTTTTGCAGGAATGAGAAGGAAGATAATTCTAGATGTTGCTTAAACTGTGACTAAGTTGTGCAGGGAGTGCAGCATCAGAGGGATGCAACAAGTTCACTTTCAGCATCCCTACAGTTCCCAAATTTGTAAAGTTCATAGTTCAGCTCAAAGAATCCATCCAGGCATGCTAGTGAGACAGAGAAGCATGGTAACACTAGGTGATTGCTGTTTTTATACCAAGTAGTACCTAAATGGCAAGTTTTAAGATCCTATAAACTAGTTTTTGTACTGAGTCACTTTGGTACACAAACATTACAGAGGCCACTTACCGTTCATCAGTTCCAGCAGCAGATCTATTTCACTGCAGAAATACTAGAAATGCCTTTAAATAGAGACAGAATCAATATAAAGAGATTGTGGACTGAAGTGTATCCTCTCAGGTTCACATATTTTTAACCATAAAAGTGGTGTAGATTCTACAATATACACCATTCAATATTATTTTTATCACATGGTCAGTAATAACTCTATGAAATGTATTTTGTGAATTATAGTTGTTAAGAATTTTCTTTAATTTGAAGCTGATCTCTGGTCATTGTTGATGAACTAGATTTATATTTTGAAAACCCTAAATATCCTGAATTACAATATTTCATTTTTATCTAATTTTATCAGGAATTGCTTCAGGGTCACTGTTAGAAACAGTGTTAGATCAGAAACATCCTCTTGGACTGCTGAATCCACCCTCCTACATCAAATCACAGTACTTGGTCCCTCTTATACACAGACTGAAGTTTACATTTTCATATGATTTTGAGATCTTTAGTCTTACCAGAAAGGTTGGTCAAGAATGTCTTGCTTCTTGGTAAAAAATTTTTCTAATTTTAGTCTACTTATTCCTGGTCAGTTTACGAATGTCTTTCACTAACTTCAGCCTTTAGTTTAAGCAGTTCTTTTTCCTCTCTAATGTTAATTTTCTTGGCGCATTTATTTGGGGAAGTCATATCACTTTTCAGTCTTGTTTGGTAGGTAACATAACAAAGCTCTTTTGTTTTGGTTTTGTGTACATGTGTTTTAGCTGTTAATGAGAAGCCTTTGCATTTCACTAATCATTCTAGCTGGATTTCTTTTCTTCCTTTCCAGATAGCATTATTTTCTTTCGAACCTGGATGAGAGGCTTCAGTTCCCTGCAGAAGTCCTGACCAAGATATCTGTGAGCTCAATGTTTTCCCATTTCTATTCTGCAATTGGATTTTATAGTCAAATTTTTCTCTTACAACCAGCTCAGATACATTACCTTGCAACTGTGTCATATCACTAGGACTCTTGCCTCAACCATCCTGTCTTAACAGGTGACATTTTTTAGTTTCTAAATGCTTCTTTCTTGCATTTTGTACTATTGAATTTCATTTTCTGTTACTCATATTTATCCTGTAAGACATTCCCAACCTCTCTTTAGTGATGCTACCTCCTTGTCATCTCTCAGTCATCAACACGCGCCTACCTTTCTTGCAATTGCCATTAATAAGGATATAAAGACAAGAGCCATTTGAAGATCATTTCCTGATGAATTCACTAGCAAGTCAGTAATTACTGTATCAACAGAAGTTGTCTCATTTTCACAATTTGTCCTTTCTTCTCAAAGCAGTTGTTTACTCACCTTATAATTACTGTACTAGTCCTTCTCTTCCCTAAATGACCTTAAAATTTCCCACACAAAATTATGTTGAATGCTTTATTGAAACCAGATTAAAATGACTGCATTTCCTCTGTTTAGAGTAATTTATCTTATGAAATAAGATACTTAGTTATTCTGGCACAACCAACCCTCAGTAAATAATTTTCCATTTAATGATGTATTTATATTTTTAAATTCAAAATCCATTTGACAACTTTGATATTATACTCACTGATTCAGTTTCTCCTTTTATGAAATGGGAGTCATAAAAACCTGACTTTCAGATATTGGATGACAATGCATTGACATTGTTAAAATGCTTTGAGATCCTTAGCAGAAAATAGTCTGAAATGCAAATTATTCCTATAATTTTTGTCATATGTTACATTCAAAGAGGTACCTCTATACAGTTGTGTTATGTGTAAATACCACTTCTATAAATCAAAGAATTCTTCTCTGAACATATGCTTTTATTTATGAATGCTGTTTTTAAATTAAAATACTGTTTTCCTATTTGTCAAACTTTGTCACTTTTATAAACTGTCAATCAACATAAAATAAATTCACATTATCATGTTGTATGTAAGATAACAAGCTTTGATCAAAAAGATAAAGGCATGTCAAACTATCATCAGCACCAACCATTTCAGACTTATATCACTCTGATATTTGATATTTTCTAACTAAACTGCAAAGATTTAATCCTTTCTAGTTTTAAATTTAAATAAAACTCCTCCTAACTGTTTAATATATCCATTCATATATGTCTGTGTAGAAAACAGCAAAGTAAATTTTATCTTTTCTTCATTAATGGAATATTTGTATATTCTAGTTTTGAATATTCTAGTTAGCCTAGAATATACTTAGAAGAAATGAATGAAATTATCATTGAAGTTTTGAACTAAATGCACATAATGTTGGTGTTATGATTCTCTTTTGTGGGGAAAAAAAAAAAAATCAAGTCATATCAGTTAACGCAACATATACAATTACCGGTACTTCCTCTTTTTTCTAGAGTACATATGAACCCTAAGTGGTAGGTCTGTTTTTCACGTGTCTATGTGCCCAAGAGAGAAGATGGATGAAAATCACTGAGAAGGAGGAAAAGTTTTGTATGACGAACTTTTCTCTTGAACTGCCATATATTCAACAGAAGCATCTTTGCATTTCTTCACAATAACTTCCTGTAGATTTTAAGACCTACATGGAAAAGTTTTATATAACAACTATTTTAAAAATCCATAGAACTGAAGAAGATATTGTCCTTCTAATTGTTGCATGGCATTTTGAACTATGTCAAAAATTTGATAATGTTTATAATAATTATATTTTATAATT
>NW_010550938.1:9515-9742 GCF_000687285.1 Phaethon lepturus | reverse complement strand
CCTGGTGGGCGGCCCTCATTGCCTTCGGTATCGTCATCTTCCTCCTGGGATACGTCCTCTACAAAAAGCCCGGTGAGTGGTGGTGACCCAGCACTGGCGACGCCCCGGGAGGTGTCTGGCCCCACTGCTAATCCATCTTCCCCACGTAGACGTCAACTGGGGCTCCTCCATGCAAGCCAGCTCGTACAACATGGCCCTCAACTACTCGGTGGGGCTGAGCGAAGTGG
>NW_010550938.1:9031-9453 GCF_000687285.1 Phaethon lepturus | reverse complement strand
GCAAGGGCGGCTCAGCGCGGTGCTGGGCACGGAGGGAGGGGGGATGCAGAGTCAGCCGCCGCTGCCGGCAAACCCAGGACGGCTTCATGCCCATGGCAACATCCTCACCACCATCCTCAGTAATTGGGAGACCTGGCAAAGTGTGGCTGTCTCCAAAATCCCGTGTCTCTGCCGTGTGGGCAGAGGTGGCAAGTAGAGTAAACCTTGCCTTCCCCATGCCAGGCAGGCGTGTTTGTCTCAGCTGATACAAAAAGACCAAAGAGTGAGGCTAGGCTCTCAGCCATATGATTTTATGTCATCCTAAAGATGCTCCCTACAGCTGCTGCTGGCCAGGCATGGCAGAAGAGGCGCAGCTGGCTCAGAGAGGCTCGGTGCCTCCAAAGCACCAGCCTTCACCCCCTTTTCTCTCCCTGCCTGCAGAC
>NW_010550938.1:7231-8995 GCF_000687285.1 Phaethon lepturus | reverse complement strand
TGCCTGCAGACCACAGTGCCTGGTGCTGACCGGCCCTCCCAATTTCCGCCCGGCCCTAGTGGACTTCGTGGGGACGTTCACCAAGAACCTCAGCCTGATGCTCTGCGGCAACGTGCTGATTGTGAGTCACCTGCAAAAGCTGGTTGGTTCCTTGTCCTGGGGGCTCTGGCCATATGTGGGTGGTGGGCTGGGAAATCCAGATGCCTCCTGGTGGGCTCACAGGGTGGGGATTGAAATGTGCCCATTTATGTATGTGCCGTCAGACGATGGAATGTTTCTTCTGGAAGCCTCTCCAGCTTGTTAAGCAATATTGATGAAGCACCAGGATGTCCCTGTGGGCTAACGGCTTCCCCTTGCCCTTTAATTGCGAAAGCAAAAATGCGGTAGGATGAGGTGGTTGCTCAGGGGACAGGGGTGGTCCTGCAGCCATGAAGCCTCAAGAGCAATTGGAGTCATGGGGTGCAGCAAACGCCAGCTCATCCGCAGCCGCGGGACTGCTGGCACCCTGCGCGTTGGCTGCTGACTCCCCAGATTCACTCGTTTTCTTGCTGTGATTGCAACCTCCCATGTGGACGCTGCTTACATCCAGGTCTTGCCAATGATTTGGCAAGAGAGGAGCTGGAGGTTCTTGGTGGCAGGACCACGAGCTGGAACGGGCTGCTTGTGCCTGAGCCCCTGCCCCTGCTCCCCACAGGGACCGCGGAAGCAGAAGATGCCGGAGTCCCGGCTGACAGCAGATGGCCACACCAAGTGGCTTATGAAGAGGAAGATCAAGGCTTTCTACACGGATGTGGTGGCTGAGGATCTGAGAAGCGGCGTCCAAATGCTCATCCAGGTAGAGCCACCCTCACCGTTGACCGTCAGGGTCCCTCCTCTTCCGTCACTGCATGGGGGGCTCTGACTGCCCTCCCTGACCTCCAGGAACCCCCTCTTTGCATCATTCCCCTGCGGGCTGACACCAGCCGCATCCGTCTGTCCCTGCAGAGGGATCTCATGGGAACATCTATCCATAGGCTGCCGGCCTCGGGAAGATGAAACCCAACATCCTGGCGCTGGGCTACAAGAGCAACTGGCGGACATCATCCCCCCAGAGCCTGGAGGACTACGTGGGCATCCTGCAGTATGGCCACACCGGCTCCCCACCCCCTGGGGATGCTGGCACACGGCGGTGGCCCCATGGTTGGGTGCGGGGACGCTGCGGCCACGTGAGCAGGGTCTGGCCGGGCCAGCAGTGCCACCTGACACGAGCTGGCCAGTTAACTGCCCTCTCCTTCCTTCCTTCCTTCCTTTCAGTGACGCCTTCGATTTCAAGTATGGTGTGTGCTTAATGAGAATGAAGGAAGGGCTGAACGTTTCCCGAGTGATGCAGGCTCACGGTAAGTGGTTTTGGGCAGCCAGGGGTGCTCGGAGACGTGCCAGAGCTGTAGGACGTGCCAGCTGGCACTGTGTTCTCAGGCGAAGGTCACGGTCCTGGTGGGACATCACTCCTGGGCTGGGACCGCTGAGTGTGGGGACACCGGGGCGCTGCCCTGCAGCCTGTGCTCTTCTCCTCCCTCCCCAGTTAACCCCACGTTCGAGGCAGCAGAGCACACCGAGGAGACTGGCACCGGTGGCAGAGCAGCGCTGGGCATAGGTTGGTCCTGGCTCGCGGCCGCCCGGAGCATTATTTTTAGGAAGCCAGGTTTGCAGAAAGGGGAGCGGGTTCTGAGCAGCGACGGGGAGCAGGGCTGGGACCAGGAGAAAGTGGTGCCTCTAATCCGCGGC
>NW_010550938.1:6597-6903 GCF_000687285.1 Phaethon lepturus | reverse complement strand
GCGTCTCCCATTGGGTGTTTTGGGGGCAGGTCTCACGCTGCTCATCCCCTACCTCCTGGGGCGCAAGAAGCGGTGGGGAAAGTGCAAAATCAGGGTGTTTGTCGGCGGGCAGATCAACAGGATGGACGAGGAGAGGAAGGCGTAAGTGCTGGCGGCTGTTTCTGTCCCCGCGGGTGGGTGGCAGGAGCTGTTTCCCCCCCGAGCCCCTCCGGCTTTGCTGTAACGGGCTCTTTGGGCTCTGACCTGGCTGCTTGGCCTTGCTCCTCCGAAAAATCAACGTTGCTGCGGAGTGGGGAGAAAACCCCC
>NW_010550938.1:6197-6451 GCF_000687285.1 Phaethon lepturus | reverse complement strand
GGAGGACGGCTGCAGGGGTTTCTGCCAGGGCCAGTCCCTGCTAGAGCTGCCATGCTCGGCTAATTTTTCGGAAAATGTGCCCTTTTCCCTCCGGCAGGATCGTCTCTCTGCTGAGCAAGTTCCGCCTCGGCTTCCACGAGGTCCACATCCTCCCTGACATCAACCAGAAACCCCGGCCAGAGCAGTAACCGCCCCCCTCCCCTTCTCCTTCTGCCCCAGCAACCCCAAACCCGCCCACACACCCCCCCCTGATG
>NW_010550938.1:624-5991 GCF_000687285.1 Phaethon lepturus | reverse complement strand
GTGAATGAGATGAGGCAGGGCTGTCCCTGGAAGATTTCTGATGAGGAGGTCGATAAAAACAGAGCCAAGGTAAAACTCGTGCCAGGGGGGCTCCTGCAAAGGGTCTCCCGCTTGCGAGACAAAATTCACTCTTTTTGGAAACAATTATTTTGCGTTTGTCAACGCTCTTTGCTCTGCAGTCGCTCCGACAAGTGAGGCTGAACGAGATTTTGCTGGATTACTCGCGGGACGCGGCGCTCATAGCCATGTAGGTGCCAGCAACACCCTCACCCCCGTTTCTCACCCCATAGAATGGTCCCTCTGGATGATCCCCGCCACCACAGGGAGATCCCAGACGGACACCCCAATGCCATGGCACGACCATGCCGCACCGCAGGGAAAATCCCTTTGAGGGCACCAAGGGGTCCAGACGGGGTCCCACTGTGGGGGAGGACGTGGCGTTGCCCCTTTTTAGGGAAATAACCTGCAAATTAGTACGGGATTGAGAGAGGGGCTAAGGACAGGGCTTGGCTCAGCGGGGTGGACGGCGGGGGCTGCGCTGGTTGTGCCTCACTCGGCCCCCCGATGCGGCCGCAGCACGCTGCCCGTCGGCAGGAAGGGTCGCTGCCCCAGCTCCCTCTACATGGCCTGGCTCGAGACCCTCTCGCAGGACCTGAGACCCCCCGTCATCCTCACCCGCGGAAATCAAGAGAACGTGCTGACCTTTTACTGCCAATAAAACCTCCTGGATCCCTGCTGACTCGGGATGTGAATTTTTCAGGCTGGTTTTGATCTCAAGAGCACACTCGCCCGGGGCCCTGGGGGAGCAGTCGAAGGCGTCTGGCCACCAGCTCTCAGGAAATGCCCACTGTGCAGAGCTGCTGCCCTCTTACAAAGGCTTGTTTTGGTGACCTCAGTCTTTGTAGGTTGTATATAGGTATGACGTAACACAGTGCAGGCATTGCTCCGGCCCTGGATTTAGCTGGAGCCCTGCAGGCAAGGTGTGGGGTCCCATCTTGAGAGCAAAAAGGGGACAGTGGGACCCCCATGTCTGCTCCCTCAGGACAGCCCGAGCCGCGCACAGGGACAGGGACTGAGCCATGGCCCCAGCAAAGCCACCGTCCCGGGTTAAGCACCTCACCAGGGGCTGCGGGGACCCTGTGTGTCCACTCGGAGACGGGGACTGCCGGCCCTGGAATGGGCGGAGCCCATCCCCAACAGCTGAGCAGCAGCAAGACATCACCTCGGGCTGCGGTGCCTGGCTGCATCCATCCCCTGATGGAGAGAGACAAGAATTAACCACCAGAACCGGGACACTTCCCGGCTCAGACTGCCCGGAGCGGGAGAAACCTGCCCTTGTGTGAGACAGGAGCACGGCTCCTTTCCAAAAGCACAACCCAGGTCCCCTTGCCGCAACACAAAACTCCGTTCACTTTGATCATTACAGAATTTACTGATAATCACCACCAGGATTAGAAGCATCAGTAGAAAAATAAAATTTACAGAGTTTTCTATCATACAAAGATTTGTTCATGACAGCCACAGTCGTTAGCGAGATAGGAAGTCGGGCGGTATCTAAATCAGGCCGAGCACAGAGGATGTTCGCACACAGAAAGCAGGGCCACGAGTCTCAGCTCGAGCAGTGATGTTTCTCCAGGGAAGGCGGTTTCTCTCCAAGGCCTTTCCTTGACCGATGCTCCTGGCTGGGCTCCCTGGTCAGCGGTTCACAGCACTGCCCAACCCGGAACACCTCGGCACCGACATTTTTGCAAGCTCCTTGCTGCTTTTGGCAAGTTTGACCGAATGAAGTCTACCAACGTGAAAAACGAAGGAATTCCTCCGCTCGCCTCACTTGGGATAGGGAACACAAAGGGAACATCAAACCGATGTGATGAGAGGGGAGGAGCCTGCTGGCAGCAACCACTCTGGTACATTGACTCAAGACTACTCCTCCTTCCCGTTTGGATCTGGTTTTACTGGAGAGGGAGGTTGGGGAGGCAGGCAGGGGAGCGGAGGATGCTCTGCGAGTACTGAGGCAACACAAAGAACTGTCCCCCAGCGCCAATACCTGTCACGACAAGTCAGCAGCTGATTGTTCAGCTTTTATGCAAGAATTTCCTGAAAATTCCATGATGCCTGGGCAGAGAGAGGCACCAATCAACTTCCAAGCTGTGGCCAAGCTGTCACCTCTTCAAGTGAAGCAGCTTCGCCCTGCGCCGCCTCAACGCAGACTTTGGGAGATCACAACGGGGAGAAAACAGGAGGTTTTTGGTTCACCCAGCACAGAGTGATTTTATTGAGCAATTTTTTTTTCATTTGTTCTAAGCTCCTAACAGCCCGGATTTGCGTCCTGCATGCCTCAGCTCCCTGAGTGCAGAGGAACCATCCTCGTGCCGCAGCTGGTGGCACACTGATAAAGTGCTTTCCCAGTTGCAATCAGCTCAGTCCTTGCTACTGAGGGATGCCGGGCACCAGGGCAGGGGGAAAGGGGAGCACAGCCGGCGCCTAGGACACTGGTTTCTAGCATCACCTGAAAGGTAAGGCCAGACCTGCCCAGTCTAAGTCCCATCAAATACTTTTAATCCATCCAGGAAAAGGCAGGATAATTCATGTGAATTAAACCAGGCACTCTGGACACGAGCTGTGTACACAGCCACTTGAAAGAAGATGTGGGAAGGGGGGAAGACAGCTAGAGAGATCATTATTCCTGCTTTTTGACTGAGGGCAGAAGCAAAGAGAAGGAGAGGCCTAACCTTCCCCTGGGGGATGCAGCAGTAGGAAGACCAGCTCTCTACAAGCAGCACAGCACACAGGGCACTCCAAAGATCCAGGGTTTAGTACACGTTACACCACCTGGACCTCAACCACATACGGAGAAGGAGTCACATTGAAGTCTTTCCTAAAATGCACAGCTTTATTCCCTGAATTAACATGGGCTAAAATTTAGAGTAATCTCAGTAAGTAGTTCCTGAAAAACACCTCTCTCCATCAGCTGTCAACAGACCACTTGGGAGAAGTTACTACATAAAGAGAAATTTTTTTTCATGATAAACACAGGGCCCTGTTGAGGGTTGTTTCCACACAGAGGACATGGGGTTCATGGAAGGTAACTGGCCTTACGAAATGTTGCAGGTACAAAAGGCGAGCTGGTTTGGAAACCAAAGGAGTTCAGCAAAACCACAGACAGGATGTGTGTCCTGGGAGGCTGGGCATGGACGGCGCTTTCCCTTGGCAGCCCACACGAATGTCAGCAAGGACCACCGCCCAGCCAAATCCTTGGGATTCAACCTCAGCTTCCCCAAGGTCCCGAAAAACCAGTCCCCCAGAAAGCGCCCAGCTAGCTACCCGAGAGCCCCAGCCGCCTGGCATGCCTCCGGGCCAGAGAGCAGATCTTAGAGCTAGTTAAAACTCACTTAGAACAAACTAAACCGATTCATTAGAGGAGACCATACTGCCTGCCAGTAAGGGTTGGTTCGGGGCTATGTTCACACTGCTCATTGACAAACACGGGAATTGCCCAGGCTCTTCCTGGGACGCTCGCAGGCATCCCACCCACCGGCACGCTGCAGCTGGATGCTGAAAGCATGGCGTGTTCCCCGCCTCCACACCCAGGAAGCCCCAAGTCATGACAATCCTGCGCCGGCCGTGCCGTTGTCACTGCAGCAGCAGCAGCCTGCTGAATTTTATATAAGCTGGCCAGTGACATTTACATGTCAGTGAAGACACCCAATTCCGCCACACCAATGTAAACATGATCGGCAAGTAAAAAGGGAACAGAGAAGTTTAAAAATACCAGCTTCCACCACAGCCTGAGAAGCAATAGTGCACACTCGCGCATGCGCCCTGGGATTTCTAGCGCGGGCGGTGGGGCATAGCGCCCGTTCAGCTGTGCTTCATCTCTCGGGCAGAAGGTACACAGTGCCTGAAGTGCTTCACCATAATAAAATTCACAAAAATAGCGATCCTTTTAATGTCAGCTATTTCCCCTGCCGCAGCTTTCACAGTCACAGCTCTTGGCCGCAAATTTGCACTGTCATCTGTCTAAAATGATCTTTCCTTTTGCTGCTCCCAAATTTACTATGACCAAGACCTGGTATTAGAAGGTTAGGGCCAGGAAAAAAAGAAATTAAGTTTCTCATTAAAAAAATTCACATTAAAACAGCCTCAGGTTCACTGCAAACAAAGCAGCAAGAGGTCAAAGCATTAAGTGAGCTCCGAAGACATCACATCACGCTGTAGTACTGTTTCTACCCCAGAATAGCTGGTGTCACATCTTAGTTACATCCTGCTGCTTCAAATCATCACTGGTAAAAGGTACGTGGGCCTCCTCCTCTGGAAGCTATTTTCCTATCCTCCGGAGAAATAAAGTTTCACTTGGCACTTAATGTTACCAAAAAGTAACAAATTCACAATTTTTAGCTTCATTTCAAGCCATGCTGGAGGCAGGAGTAGGCCTTCACGCATCCTTTAACCAGTGGAGAAAGCACATGCCTCAAGTTGCGCTCCCTCGTGATTTGTTTGAGAGACAGCACAGGTGGCAGATCCTTTGCTCTTCCTTCGATTTGTGATCTCTAGCATCTGAAGAAGAGCTAGAGAGTGGCTAAAATCCGTAGAAACGAAACCACCACCACGCAGAATGTCTGGCCCACTCCTAAAATGAGGGCTTCAAAGGGAATCATTTTTTTCCCTGCAGCTCTGTAAACTCCAGCAATGGCAGCACCTGCGGAGAGGGGAAAAACCTGAAATATGAATGCATGACAGCACACACGATGCATACGCTGTTTTACCATGGGGACAAAGGAGGAAGTCTCAGAGGATGTGAGACTGGGGCAGAGAACAGGGAGGGTCTGTGGGAGAGGGCCCTGAACCCCTGCACACTGGCTGGCAGAAATGCCAGACTGGGTTTTGCCACGACAAACCTCAGCCAGTAACCAACATGTGCTGGTGGCAACGGGTAAATTGTCGGGGAAACTCTGCTGAGGCCTCCAGAAGGTGTGGCGGTTGGGGCAGTTTTGAACACAGACTTGTCGCAAGATCCTCTACACCACAGCCCACGGGCTGCAAATATTACCCAGTTCTGGGCACGGACACCAAATCTGTAAGTGGTTTTTCTCCGAGTGCTCAGAAACCTGAAAGCCACCTGGCTCTGCACCTGATGGGCATGTTTGGTACCCGACAAAGGGCTTGATAGGTAGGATGGTCCAACACTTCCAAACATGGTGTGAGGGGGGAATATAACCGAAAGATTAATCTCCTCTCTACCCCGGGGAATGCCGCGGTTCGGCACGCTTCCGAAGGCAACCCCTGATCGCTAGAAAGCCACCCGGTCGGTATTTTCGAGCATCTACCGTACTTGTTAGGATGCCGGCAGTAATGGGTCCCACGATG
>NW_010550938.1:0-279 GCF_000687285.1 Phaethon lepturus | reverse complement strand
CCCCCTGCCGTACTTGTGATGCCTGAGCGTGAAGAGCGCTAGCAAAGCAGCCGGGACGTGGAAGGAGAGGGAGGAGACGAGGGCCCACAGGAAAACGCCATACCACATCTCTGTGGAGAGAAGGGCCGTGAGGCAGGCTCGGGGCCCGCAGGTCCCCAGCGAGGGCGGTAGGAGGGCCCCGCAGCGGAGAGGGTACCTGGGAAGGTGGAGAGCGGGCTGGAGTAGGTGGTAGTGCCGTTGCCCACGCGGGGCACCAGGCGGAGGCTGAGGATCTGCTGC
>NW_010550937.1:21549-43249 GCF_000687285.1 Phaethon lepturus | reverse complement strand
AGGGAGGGAGGGAGAGGGAGAAGAGAGAAGGAAAGAAAAGAATGAGTAAGTGTTTTTAAAATCACCAAAATATTTTTTAAGCATTTTCATTAAGAGGAGTGGGTGGCAAGAGAAAGAATGCAAAATAAACGTCCCTCAATTTTATCGAATGTGTATTTGACACACCTTTAGGACTTTAAGAGGGTTGTCTGAACTGAGAGATCTCTCAGGAGATCTAACGTCTAAACTTCTTGATTTCAACACCATCCCAGAGAACTGAAAGATTTATGGATTTGCAGTTTACTTACCACGTACACTGCTTTGCAAAGATCATAATTCAAGTTTGGATTAGCCCCTTCTAAGTCTCTCTGGAAATCATTCAAAGACCTTTTTCTGTTTCTGTCAGAACAATTAAGAATTCTGAAGGTCACATTTCTTATGGCAATAGCAAAATACAGCAATAAGTTATTTACCTAATCTGGAGTATAATAAACAAAATGGTAATACCAGCAAAGCTTTCCAGTTTAACATGAAAGGATAGTCACAGAAGCAAAATGTTTGAGTGCAAAGAAAAAGTTGATGTTAACAGTGAGATCAGTCTTTTATGTACTTGTATAATTACAGTTCTTTCAATTCCTCATCTGGTGATGACCTTTATCAACTTATTTTTCCCATGTGATCTGAATTAGCCAGTGATATATGTCCAGCGATTCTAACCCCCAGTAGCTGAAAGACAAGCAGATACCCTCCTAGGCAATCAGACTGAAACCTTTAGGAACCACTCACAATCTTGCAACTGATACAGAAGCATCCTCCATGTGTCTAAACCTGCAGTGCCAGAAACAGGAGAGTTTAGCTTAGGCTTGAACACATGCTAACGCCAAAAATTAGACATTATAACAGAAAAGGACTGGACTAGGATTTCAGCTCCAAAGCTAACAACTTGACTCCTGTGAGGTGGACATAACAGAGATAGACCAGAAAACTAATCTGGAGATATGGCAAAAAGGAACCATTGCATTGTCAGGTAATGGGAAGATGGGAGCAAATTAAAAAAATTGGCCGTGGCCATGTAAAGCTGTGACCAGTCTGCTTCAGTACTAAGCCCTCCTTTAGAATAGTCTGTTCCAAGTTTATTTTGAAGCTGCTGACAAGTGGCCATATACTCAGTTAAAGCTGAAAGATAGTTCAGAAAGCTGTTCTTTGTCACCTCTGGGCCATTATCAATGGCTTCCCAACGGAGAAAGGCATTCCATGATGTGAAAGTGTCTCTTCCACTTTATCCTAGTGGAAATGATCTGTAAAACTGTGTGGAGAAGAAATCCTTGACAGACTTTGGCAGCCACAATTTTTTAGCCGTTTCTTCCCACTAAAAGTAGGACCATTGTTTCTTTTCTTCATATGCCTTAAATTTGCATATTTTAGTTAATGATTACTGATAGGAAATCATGTAACAAAAATTTTCAAATCTGGTCATGAAAGGTTCAAAAAATCATAGAGTTGTCCTGGCTGGAAGGGATGTCAAAAGGTCATCTATTCCAACCTTTTGTAGGAAAGGGAGCCCATATTACACTATCCATAGAATCAGTGAATTATAGAATATTTTGGGTTGGAAGGAACCTTTAAAAGACATATAGTTCAACTCCCCCTTCACTGAGTAGAGACGCCTTCAATTAGAGCAGGCTGCTCAGAGCCTCATCCAACCTGACCTTGAATGTTTCCAGGGATGGGGCATCTACCACCTCTCTGGGAAACCTGTGCCAGTGTTTTACCACCCTCACTATGAAAAATTGCTTCCTTATAGCTAGTCTAAATCTACCCTCTTCTAATTTAAAACCATTACCCTTTGTCCTATCACAACAGGCGCTGCTAAAATGTCTGTCCCCATCTTTCTTACAGGCCCACTTTAAGTACTGGAAGGCTGCAATAAGGGGTCCCTGAAGCCTTCTCTTCACCAGGCTGAAAAAACCCTACTCTCGCAACCTGTCCTCTAGGAGGGGTGTTCCATCCCTCTGATCATTTTTGTGGCCCTTCAACAGGTCCATGTCTTTCCTGTGCTGAGGGCTCCAGAGCTGGATGCAATACTCCAAGTGGGATCTGACCAGAGCAGAGTAGAGGGGCAGAATCATCTCCCTTGACCAGCTTGCTATGCTTCTTTGGATGCAGTTCAGGATACTGTTGACATCTTCGACTGCAAGCACACATTGCCGGCTCATGACCAGATCCAGTACCCCCAAGTCCCTAGTAGGGCTGCTCTCAATCCCTTCATCCCCCAACCTGTATTGATACCAGTGGTTGCCCTGACCCAGGTGCAAGACCCTGTACACAGCCTTGTGAACCTCATGAGGTTCACACAGGCCCTTGAACTTGTCCAGGTCCCTCTGGATCATGGGCATCCTGTCCCTCAGGCATGTCACCCTCACGTCTCATCTTGGTGTGGCCTGCAATCTTGCTGAGGCTGCACTCAATCCCACTGGCTATGTCACTGATGATGACATTAAACAATACTGGTACAAATACAGACTCCGGAAGGACACCACTCATCACCAGTCTCCATCTGGATGTTGAGCCATTGACCACTACTCTCTGGATGTGACCGTCCAGCAAAATCCATATCCACTAAACAGTCCACTCATCAAACCCATATCTCTCCAATTGAGAGAGAAGGAAGATGTTGTGGGGGATCATGGCAAAGGCCTTACAGAAGTCCAGATACATGACATCCATAGCTCTTCTCCTGTCCACTGATGTGGTCACTCCATAGCAGAAGGCCACTAGGTTGGTCAGGCAGGACTGGCCCTTGGTGAAGACATGCTGGCTGTCGCACATGACCTCCCTGTGCCTTAGCATAGCTCCTGGGAGGATCTGTTCCATGGTCTTCCCAGGCACAGAGGTGAGGCTGACAGGTCGGTAGTTCCCAGGGCCCTCCTTTCCACTCTTTTTAAAAATGGGTTCAATGTTTCCCTTTTTCCAGTCACTGGGGACTTCACCTAGCTGCCATGACTTTTCCAATATCATGGGGATTGGCTTGGCAACTACATCAGCCAATTGCCTCAGGACTCCAGGATGGATCTCATCAGGTCCCATAGACTTGTGTATGCTCAGGTTCCTCAGGTGGTCTCAAAACTGATCTTCTCGTACAGTGGAAGGGACTTTGCTCCTCCAGTCCCTGTCTTGCTGTCCATCCCTTCAAGAGGTGCAGGAAGAGGCATTGCCAGTGAAGACTGAGGCAAAGAAGTCATTAGGTACCTCAGTCTTCTTCTCATGCATTGTTACCCATTATTTTGGTTACCAGTATACTATTGTTATTTGCCAGTCTTGCTCATCAAAGTTGGTACGCTTTCTTTGACCTTCCTTTTCTGGCTGACATACCTGTAGGCGGCCTTCTTGTTATTCTTGGCATCCCTTGACAAGATCAGCTCCAGCCATGCCTTGGCCCTCCTGACCTTCTCCCTACACAACCAAGCAGTGTCCCTGTTCTCTTCCCAGGATCCCAGTCCCTGCTTCTGCTGCTTTGTACATTTCCTTCTTGCTCTTTAGTTTGCCCGTCAGGTCTCCACTCAGCCGTACTGGTCTCTTGTCTTCCTTTCCTAATTTCTTACACCTGGGGATAGAGACCTCTTGCGCTTTATGGAAGGCATCCTTAAAGATCTGCCAGCTCTGTTCTGCTCCCTTGTCCCTGAGGGCTGTTTCCCAGGGGGTCTTACTGATTAACTCCTTAACGAGCTGGAAGTTTGCTTTCCTAAAATTCAGGGTCCTGACTTTTCTTTTTGCTTTCCCCATATCCCTCAGGACTGCAAACTCTACCAATGCATGATCAATGCAGCCCACGCTGCCTCCAATCTTGATGTCACCAATGAACTAACTTGCATTGGTGACCATCAGGTCCAGTATGGTATCCCCTCTGGTAGGGCTGTCTTTTACCTGGCTTAAGAAGTTACCCTCCATGCACTCCAGGCATCTCCTGGATTACCTATAGCTCTCCATGCTACTTTTCCAGCAGGCGTAGGGGTGATTGAAGTCCCCCAGAAGGACAAGAGCCTGTGAGTGTGATGCCTCCTGTAGCTGGAGTGAGAAGGCTTTGTCAATAGACTCCCCTTGTTTGGGTGGCCTGTAGTAGACACCAACCACATGGTTCCCTTTGCTGCCTCATCCCTGATTGCTACCCATAAGCTTCCAACCTGCTTGTGGATATTCTTCAGAGACAGCTCTTCACACTCTGTCAGTTTCTTGACCTAGAGGGCAACGCCTCCACTCTTCCTGCACCCTGTCCAATTTCATGTGGAAAACCTCAAGTGACGGGGACTGCCACTTTCCTGAGGAGGTTGTTCCAGTTCTCACTGTAACAAATTTCTTTCTTATATTGAGATGAATTAAGTTGCCCTTTAAGTACTGGAATACTGTGATTAGGTCCCCCATGAGCCTACTTTTTTCCAGGAAGAACATACTTAAGTCCTTCAATTTTTCCTCAAAAGACAGGTTCTCCAACCCTTTGATCATCTTTATGGCCTTTTTTTCTGACGCTTTTCTCTCTGTCTGCAACTTTCTTGAATCATGGGGACCAGAACAGGGCACAGTACACCAGGTGTGGCCTGACAAATGCTTAGAAGAGTGGAATTATGTCCTGGTTTCAGCTGTTAATTTCAGAGTTAATTTTCTTCACAGAAGCTAGTATGAGGTTATGTTTTGGATTTGGGATGAGAAATTGTTGATAATGTACTGATGATTTGGGTTGTTGCTAAGCAATCAAGGGCTGTCCAGCTTTTCTTGTGGCCTGCCAGTGAGAAGGCTGGAAGTGCATGAGAAGCTGGGAGGGGACACAGCTGGAACAGCTGACCCAGGCTGGCCAAAGAGATATTCTATATCATATGACATCATGCTCAGTGTATAAAGCTGGGGCAAAGAAAGAAGGAAAGGGGAGACGTTTGGAGTTATGGCATCTGTCTTTCCAAGAAACCATTCCATGTGATGAAGCCTTGCTTTCCTGGAGATGGCTGAACATCTGCCTGCTGATGGGTAGTAGTGAACGAATACCTCGTTTTGCTTTACTTGCGTGTGGGCTTTTGCTTTACCTATTAAACTGTCTTTATCTCAAACCATGAATTTTCTCACTTTTACAATTCTCTCTCCTGTCCCATCCTGCGGGAGTGAGCAGGCAGTTGTGTGGTTCTTACTTGGTGGCTGGGGCTAAACCACAACAGATGATCAAGTCACTATCTGTACTAGTAATGTCCCTGGGGATCCAGTGCAGGATTTGATTTCCCTTTGTTGCTGCAGCAGCACACTGCTGTTGCTTGTTCAGTTTGTTGTCCACCAGGACCCCTAGCTCCCTTTCAGCAAGATTGATCCCCAGCCTTACAGTTGTAGCTTGCACTGGGCTCTTTGATTATGTCATCCCAGGTACAGGACTTCACACTTGTCTTTCTTAAACTTCATACAGTTCTTGATAGCCCACTCTTCCAGCCTGTCCCTGTCTCTCTGCAAGATGGCTCTCCCTTCTGACATGTCCACCTCACCCAGTTGGTGTAACCGGCAAACTTGGTAAGGGTGCTTTCAATCCCATCATCTAGAGAAGAAGCTGAGAGGTGTGTGGCCTAGTATCAGACCCTGGGGGATCCCAGTTGTAACACCCTGTCAGCCTGAGCAAAAACCATTGATCACTTCCCACTGAGTGCAACCTGTTAGTGAATTTCCTACCTATCTCGCAGACTACTTATCCAATCTGTATCTTGCCAGGTTGGACATCTAGTTTCTATAAGATTCCTTTTACTTTATTCTCAAGTGTGAAAACCTTCTTAAAAAGGGGCTTTGCCCTCCTGCAGTGGAAGCCTGTTTGACTCTAATATTTTAATGGAGATTTAAATATTTAACTTCACATATGCAAGCAATTCTTAAAACCAAACCCTGAAAATTTGGTTCCTATTTGGTATTTTATCCCACTTACTGTCATTTTTTGGATTTAAAACAAAATACATTTGTGGGCATATGTCATATACAGTATATAGCATGTATTTTATGTATCTGTCTCAGCTTTGTTTCCTTCTTATGGAGAAGCCACCTTTATAACCTGGTAATACTTAGAAATCAGTAGATCTTGCCCTTTTATCCTTTAAAGGATTTCTGATAGATTTTCTGGTTCAATTCCCTGAAATACCTTTTGTGATATAAAACCTGACTAAAATAGGAGCAACATAAATGAAGCCATAATTTTAAAAAGACCTCTGAGCAGGTGGATGTTTCTACCTACAACTTAATTAGTACTCTGTGTAGGCAAAGTCAGGTTGAGGATCCGTACTGGGTGCTTCTACAGAGTTCACTGAATGATTAGTCTTACTTATCCATCAGCTGAAAAAAATAGAGAGCTGTTTTCTTTTATGGATTTAGACAGTATCATTGGTCATTAGAGAACAGTAGAGTACAATTGTTAATGACTATCTTGCTGCATAAACAATTTACATTTTGTTTTGCTTAGGCTGCAATAGAAAACCCTTGTGTATAAACACTGATGGACAATGTTCAAAACTACTTCTAACTGGGTAGACCGGCATATTGGATATTTTGTTTTGCCCTTGTGAACATATACATGCTTCCACAGTATCATTTGCTTCACCTATGCGGAAATACCCATGTTAGTTTTTCATTAGTAAAATCCATTTTAAGGCCTCCAGGAGGTAAATTATTTTTAAAATTAGTTTTTATTTTATTAGTCAGGATGCATGGTGTCAAAACTGCATTGGAGCCAGTGGCATTTCAGTTGAGATTATTAATATCGATACAATCACTCTATGTCTCAGTTCAATATGACACTGTTAACCTTATGAGACAAAGAAATATTTTTTTAAAAAAACAACAGATTATTTTTAGCTAATTACTTTAGAATAAATTTTGAGTGTTTTTTTGGTTCTTACTAGTTTTATTCCACAGAGAAAGAGAATGTAAGGAGTGATTTCATAAATAGTTAGCTGAAAATCAGGTATCAGAGACAATATTATAGATACCCTTCCAGAAACTTTGGCCAATGCATTTGACTGCCAGATGCAGGAAAACAAAAGAGGTGGAGCACAGTTTTGTATAAAGCAATCTTGGCTGCTTTGGCAGACAAAAATAATATGAGGATAGAGTGTAATTTTTCAAAATACCTACAGTGTTTAGCATGTGATTAGTCTCCCATGTCATACACATGATCTTGAAACTTTAGCCTTGCTATCCTGCAGTGTTCCTCCTGGGTTTGTGAAGCTCAAGTACTGTAGTGTGTTGACCCTGGCTGGATGCCAGGTGCCCACCAAAGCTGCTCTGTTGCTCCCCTTCTCAGCTGGACAGGGGAGAGAAAGTATAATGAGAAGTCTGTACATTGAAATAAGGACAGGGAGAGATCATTCAGCAATTACCATCACAGGTAAAACATTCTCAACTTGGGGAAAAAATTAAATTTATTACCAATCAAAACAGAGTCGTGTAATGAGAACTAAAATGAAATCTTAAAATACCTTCCCTTCACCCCTCCCTTCTTCATGGGCTCAGCTTCACTCCTGATTTTATCTACCTCCTTCCCCCAAGTGACGCAGGGAGATGGGGAATGAGGGTTGTGGTCACTTCATCACACCTTGTTTCTGCCCCTCCTCCCTCCTCAGGGGGAGAACTCACACTCTTCCCCTGCTCCAGTGTGGAGTCCTTCCCACAAAAGACAGTCCTCCACAAACTTCTCCAATGTGAGTCTTTCCCACAGGCTGCAGTTCTCATGAACCACTCCGGCACAAGTCCCTTCCACAGGGTGCAGTCCTTCAGGAACAGGCTGCTCCAGCATGGGTCCCCCAAGGGGCCACAAGTCCTGCCACCAAACCTGCTCCAGCCTGGGCTCCTCTTTCCAGGGCTCCACAGGTCCTGCCAGAAGCCTGCTTCAACATGGGCTTCCCACGGGTTCACGGCTTCCTTTGGGCATCCATCTGCTCCAGCGTGGGGTCCTCCACAGACTGCAGGGGGACAGCCTTCCTCACCATGGCCTTCACCACAGGCTGCAGGGGAATCTCTGCTCCAACACTTGGACCACTTTTTCCCCCGCCTCTTCTCGGACCTTGGTGTCTGCAAAGTTGTTTCTCTCACATATTCTCACTCCTCTATCTCTGTCTGCACGTGCTGTTGTGCTGTTTTTTGCCCTGTTCTTAAATATGTTATCACAGAGGTGCTACTACCATTGATGATTGGCTTGTTCTTGGCCAGCAGCACGTCCATCTTGGAGCCGGCTGGCATTGGCTGTGCTGGACATAGGGGAAACTTCCAACAGCTTCTCACAGAAGTCAGCCCTGCAGTTCCCCCACTTCCAAAACCTTGCCATTCAAACCCTGTGCAAGTACCACGTTAATATGTTACAAAAAATACTAGAGAGAAAGTGAGAGCACTGTACATCATTCAATAGGACTGGTTTTCTTTAGCAAATCTGATATTTTACTTTACATTAGAACCAGGTTGATGGAGGAAGTGATAATGACAGATAAATCAATTCTAATTTCTGCTCTACACACTGACTAATAAATATATTAGTGAGATCATTAATATCATTATTGTGGGAACTTTGTCCCTTCACCCTTGCTGAGACTTCTACATTCTTGCATATCAGTCCCATGAAGATGTTGCCAAACTGCTGCCTTATGGTAGATTAAACTCAGAGATGCAGTGTGAGTTGGTATTACAAAGCTAAACAGTCCTGGAAGATGGCATTGTGCACCTGGCAGGCAGGTGTTATTTTAATGGCATGACAGTAGAATAAAGTTCATAGCAAAGGAAAGTAATGAAATCTTATTGAAAATTCTGTATCTACTGGGGCAAACCCATGATGTGGTGACACCTCTGCAGTGGAGAGTAGAAATTTGGTGATAGAGTTGTTTAATATTAAATCCCAAACTATTAATGGATTAATTAAGCAAATGAATGAAGCTACTAGAGTGGTTATTTATGCTACAGCCTTTGAAGTGGGCCCACACAAAATATAGTTTTAGGGGGTTTTAATGCACATGCTACTAATTGCTGGTAACATGGTACAAATACCATTGAAATTATACATTTCACTTGAATAGGATGACATAGCTTCAAAGTGAAATCTAGGATACACTTAGTGTTAAGGAGAGAAGAAACATAGGGAGGTTTTAGAGAAAAACAGTGAATAGTATATTGGGGTGCATCTACTTACTCACTTCTCTCTTGAGCCAAGTAACAGCCTCTCACCTGCTAATTCTTTATGCTGTTCATTCAGTGCACAAAAGTGGTTTAATGTCATATATATACAGGTGTATCCTTACTGGACAGTCTCTATGAAAGTGAACTGGAAGATCAGCCCACTGGCATGGCTCATTTACTTCTTTCACCTTTGAAGCTCTACTAAAACAACCATTTTAAAATATTGTCAAGGTACAATATTTTAAGATGTGATGTGTCTCAATCTCTGCAATGTTTTACTACTTGCTGTGGCTGAAGTGTCACAGGGCCAATGTCTGCTCTCTGTCACAATGGTACACATCAAGGGGAACTGATGATCCCAGATCAGTCATGGTGACATGGAATATGCCATGATGAGTCCAGACTGTTCACTCATATCTTCTCTATGATCTGACTTCCATGCTCAAGTCTTTTCTATAATGCAGATATGCTCCAAGAAAGACATCCGCTTTGGAACACTTTCATGGCTTGTATCCAGCTTTCATTTGGTATTTCTGTAGTGGTAACTTGCTTTTTGTATATTGCTGGTAACACACTATTTATCAAAGTGTTTCTAAAAGTGGTCCTAAGTGACTTGCAATTAATTTCTTCATTCGTATCTTTCTTATAAATGTACTGATCAAGTTGACCAGAGCCAAACACAATACTATGATATTTTCCTTTCTTTTGCAGTATTATGTTGTTGGGTTACCTGTGTTGCATATGCATCCCAAGCACTGAGAAATAACTGGCCTATTTGTAAAATACTAGTGGAGGCATGGTCTACACTATTAGAAAGTTTGGCTTAATATGTTTATTCTAGGAAATCTGAATCCAGTGTTAGAAGAAACAAACCAAAAACCTCTTTGTATTCAGCTATGTAAAAACAAGGAAGTATTAGCACTTCCTGTAGTTTCTCAGGCATTGACATTTTGATAAACTATTATGCTTGTCTTCAGAAAAGCCTGGAATGATGTCACTAATAACTGCAGTGCAGCATTTTAATTGTAAATTTTCTCCAAAGTCTTAACTATTTAAAAAAATTTTTGCAAAAATATGTTACATGCTGCCAAAATAAATTTGAGATGTTTTTTATACATAATATCTGATTACAAATTTCGCTATTCCAAATGTGACTAAAATGTTGACTCTTTTCAAAGATTTTCTCCTATATTGGCTCTCTTCGTCTAAGATGAGCTAATGTAATATTCTTCAAAGTTCTGCCACTGCACACTAGGCTATATATCTGTTTGCTGTATACCAAATGGCTGTCCAACAAACCTCGATTTTCTAAAAGACTTGTCAAAAATTTACAGTTACAGATTCCTTTCTGCTTTTGCTTTTTTGGCATTTAGAATTATTGAAACCACTGCTAGTGCATAAATATATAATTAATTTTGCATTTTTTATTGATTTTTATTTCTCCAGTAACGTGTAGTTAAGACTATTCTTGCCTTGAAGCCACATTAGATTTCAAGGACCCAGATGCGTTCTTATCTCAGTCCTTTCAGCAACTGCCATTGAGTCTCTGTAATTTATATGTTCTTGCTCTTTCTCTCTAAGTTGCTGTTGTCCAACACAGCTTAGCTGCCTTTTTTCTTTGCTTTGTAATGTCACTATTACCTTCCCCAGTATTTTCTTACTAGTATAACATTTGAGTTCATTTTTATGGTTTGTTTTCCTGGAACACACCCAAGCTCTTCCAATACAGTCTGGTATGCTGTAAACATGTCAGCATTCACTTCCAGCTTTACAATATTGACTCTACATTTATGCTTGTTACTACTGGCAAACCAAGAATTGATTATGAGCCAAACACCACAGTGTGAAATAAGGGTTTGCTTCTGTTCTTTGCTTATAGAAAGTACAGTTCAAGTTAAATTTCCCAGATGCTTGCCTTTCCTTATCTGAAAGATCTGATCTTGAGCAGGGTTGTGCAACAATGATTCTTGGCGAAGTGTCAATGCTCTGCTCGTCCTTTGAATTGTCACAAACAAGCACATTCATAATATTACACTTGCCTTCTCTTACAATCACTGCACATTTTTGATAAAGAGTTGGACTGGCTGGATTTCCAGTGATTACATTCAACAACAAAACACTATGTGAAGAGGGGTTTTGTCCACCATCTACTCTACTCTTCTCTCTTATGTGTCAGTTGCACATTTCTAGTGAACTTTTATGTATAATTTCCTGCCATTAGCTGTAATTGGACTTCATACTCTTTCTCCCTCTCCCACTATTTGGTGGGCACTAGTGTGAAGCACTGAAATGGGGAGTGGATGTCATGCTATGGAAAAATGTCCCAGTACAGCAAGCCTGACGATGTTCTTAGTTTTTCATGCAGTAAGTTTAAAACTGAGGTTGTGATGATTTTGCCATATTGTACAAAACATCTATTCAATTCCTTCTTGTACCAAGAACAAATTCTTAGATGTTGCTGTCCTCTGCTGATACTCAGGGCATGTTTGACCATAATGACTCGTCTGGCAATGGTTCTTCTACAGCAGTGTACACAGAATAATTTACATTACATTTAACATCCACATAGTTAGAATGTCCTTCCAGGTGGTTTTCTATGCATCAATAAGTGTATTATATTTATTTTCCTTTGTGCAAAAAGGAGTAAAACACCTCTATGTCTCTAGCGTCCACAGACTTTTCTTATACTTACCACAATAAATCTTCCAATCGATTTATGAACAACATTTCTTTTTAAAAAAACTGTTTTTTTTTAAACACAACCACATCTTCTTCTGCCACATGGAGAAATAACATCACATATTTTCTTCTGGAAAATTTTTCTTTCTTTTATGAAATCTTTGCTGCTGTCACAGTGTCTTGGTGGTACGTCCACATGAGCAAAACAGCACTGCTCAGTGACACAAGATCAGACATGATTTCCTAAGTATGTTGTGTACAGTGAGTGGATTGCAATTCCTCTTCTAAGATTTCTGTTCTAAGATGCATGTACACAATTCACACCCACATGGACCAGCAGCTGTAGCACAGCCCAGCCCAGCACTAGGGGCCCAGGACATCCAGGCCAACAGCTGGATGGATGACATCAGCGCACCATGGCTGCAGTTTAGCTTTGCCTTGACATAGTATTGGACACCTGTGGATATGTGTTCCCCACTGAAGAACGATTGTTTTTGCTGTCTATTAATGTTAGGCAGTAGGCATGGACTGATGATGTGACTCTGTGCCCGTCTCTGTGACTCTCCTCATCTAAGGCCCATTAGCAGCTGTCATCAGGGTGTCTGTCACCTGCTGGTCTCCTGCCCCAGATGTCTTACACAACTGTGAAGCTCACAGTGGCTATGTGACAAAGTTTCTCTACTGCTTCTTTGTTTTCCAGATCACATTTCACTGATCTAGTCAGTTAAAAATTGGCAAATATAGTTGAAGTCTCCTTTGCCTGAACCTTCAAGTAAGTTTTGCCCCTGGCAACTGCCACGTTTTCTTATTTTGTGTAGAAGTTCATTCAGAGCTTGACTTCCTTGATGGCTGAGACAGTGAGTTATTGCACTCTGCTTTTGTAATTGGGTATCAAACTTTATCGGTGGATTTTAAACAAAATGGGCCCTTGCATTCAATTTCTATCACCAGTTTCTTAACCAAATGTGTAGAAACTCTCAGTAGATACATTGATATCAAATATGTTTAATATATCATTTTTATGAAAAATTTTTATCCATGCATAAATACTTTTTCTTGTAAAGGCAAGGACAGATTTGTTATAGTTTTATTGAATACAATGCTTGCTTATGATTTATGCCAATATTTTCATAGAGAATCACAAACCACTTTCATGAACCCAGAACATGTAAATGACAAGAAAAAGAAATTAATAGGAACATTTCCAATCTTACCTATTTTCAGAATTTCCAAATTATAATAACAAATCTGGCTACTTCCATACAGTGAATGCTATTGAAACACGACTGGACATTTCACTTTGGAGGAAAGATGCAGTCAAAATTGCAACCAAAAAAGACCACCTGAGGTGTGTAATCTGACCTTTATGATGTGCCAGGTTAATTTTTGCTATTATCTTAATCAGAAAAAGACTTCTTTTTTATAATTAATCTAATGTTTTATTAATGAATACTTCCGAATAAATGCATTTGGTTACTACGAGTAATGAAGTAATACAAATCTGGGGATTTGAAGGAAGGGTAGTATATTTAAAGTGTATTTAATGTCCTACACAGTATATCACCAGTGAACATTTAAATACCAAATACACTGCTGTTTGACTTTGCCTGTGCTTTATTAATTGTTATACTTTCAGAAACCTTATAAAAGTTTCACTGTACCTATCACATTATGCAATAAGTGATTGAAGCTCAGTAATGGGTTTTCCCTTAAGCATAATTTGTGATTTGCCTTGGCAGACTAATACCTGGAAACTGTTTGCTGCTTCTGCTGAAGAGAGCAGAAGTTAAAAAAACAACAAAACAAAACAGTGGAACTGTGAAATAATGCCTTCAGAAAAAAACCCCCACATGTCTTATGTTTAAAATACGGAACTGCAGCTCATCCAATGGGCATTATGGCTAAGATGAGAAAAGTAAGCTTCAAAATCTTGTAGAAGACATACTGTACAACTGTTTCTTAAGTATCATTGATTGCACAGGTCTGTTGAACTAAGTCCTTCTCCAGCTCTCCTGCAGGAGAATTGCAAGTATACAGCCAGTACCATTATTCCATGTATGTAGTATGTTCCACTTGAAAGTCTCATTGCCTGTCTCAGTAGGAGGAAATGTATGTAGATAGTTAACAGTGAATATGACCCAAACATGTCATCAAAGCAGTCTGTGCTGCAATGACAATCAAAAATACAGGTTTTTGACAAGCAGTTTTTCTATGGAACACGATGTACATAGATTCTATCAGAGTGATTTTATCTTACTGCAGATTTTATTAACTTTTTAGACTAAAAAAAAAGGAGAGAAAAATAGCTAGAAAAAGAATTTTAAAAAGTAACATAGAGAAGAAAAGGAGAGGAAGAGGAAGAGGAAGAGGAAGAGGAGGAAAAGAGAAAAGAGAAAAGAGAAAAGAGAAAAGAGAAAAGAGAAAAGAGAAGAAAAGAGAAAAGAGAAAAAGAGAAAGCGGAAAGGGAAGGGAAGATAAAAGTTTCCTACATTTAAATTTTGGAGTATATTGAAGAAAAACAAAATAAAGCAACCCTGGAAACCAAAATTAAACACTTCATTTAGTATCCACTCAAAATATTTTGGCTGTAAGAACTCCGTATGGGATTTACAATTGATTTTAGACATGAGAATGATGCAGAACAGACTAAGGAAACAGACCCTCATGGTACCTGTCTATCTGCCATATTGGAAAGCGCAGGGCTGACTTTCTCTGCATTGTGCAATGTCTCTGCATGCTGAGGAGCAGTCTTTGGTGGATGCTATGTGCTTTTAAGCTCATTGATGCAACTGCTCATACCTGGGTGCTTGACACCTGGACTGTCATTTTGTTACTGGTGACAGCAATACCTTACCAGACAACATTTAGTCAGATGGCACCCTCTTCCAAGGAAGATGCAATTATTCTTATGATTCTCAAGGCTTTCACCATGTCTTTGACTAACCTTATGATGTGGAGACCTTCCCAGCTTGGTGACTTTGTTCAAGGATCCTGTTAATTTCTTGTCTCAATCGTAACAATAGCCTAAAAAATAAATTCCTTCATCCTCCAAGGATAAGAAGATCGAGCATATGCCTGAGTCTTGATGACATGCTGTTGCTGTCTGAGCAAAGGGCTGCAAACTGGCTTTTCAGTGAGCAGCAGCCAGCTAGGACAGTGGCTGGAAAGCACCTCAACTTTGCACGGGAGAGGTTTTTAGCTATCCAAATGTCTAATTACTTAAAATTTCTTTTTAAACAACATTGTTTAGGAGCTTACCAGGAAAATATCAAATGGATTTATAACTCTGAAAAGAATTCAGTGTCTGTTTTAACTCATTCACAATCTACTGTGACAACCTACGTCTTGTGAGTCCTTTACTGACTCACTTTAAGCAGAACAAAAATACCAAATGTACTGGTTGGTAAAGAAAATGTTAAAGAATGTTTTTTTATATAAAAAGTTGTTTCTTCCTGTTGCATGAAATGTTTATTTCAGCTCTTACATGAGTAGATGCCGATCAGATAACAAAAAATTTTGCCTTCTGAGTACCATGGGTCTTGGGCTTTAAACCATTTTTCCTTAACGATGTGCAGATGAACAATTCCCCATCTGGAGCAAGTGGCTTCCTCAGAACTGACTGATGGTCTACACAGAGTTCATTGCTCATATGGTTCCAGAGTGAGTTAACAATAAATAAATTATTAATATTCTTTTTTTGTGTAATTGATTGAGTGAGCACTTTCATATGTGTGTTTAGCCACCAGTGGGACAGAGGTTTTTATACAGGAATATTTCTTATTGTAAAACTCCAAGTCAAAACTTGTACCAGTGCCAACAGTTTTCATAGACCAGCTGCTATAACTGGTGAAAACAAAAACTTTCAGACATATACTGCTTCAGGTCAGATCTAAGAACAGAACCACATGAGCATAGACTGATAAAGTTGTGCTGTGCTTTACTTCGTCAGATGTTACTGTTTGTTGGGGTTTTTTTTGACATTTTTTAAGCCATTTTTTAAGTTAAGTTTTACTTAACAATATTTGCAATGTATCATCAGACCAAAGAAAAATATGAAAAAAAAACCAGATGAAAAGGAACAAAATAGCCTGATATGCAATTCTTGGTAAGGTATAGATGTCAATGTAGTAAGATACTATGATTGCTCTGTCACACTAACTGTTAGACAAAGTGTACCTGTAGGCTGTTTTTTAAATGTTAGAATGCTAATGTTAGAAAATGTTAGAAAGTTATATCCTCCACTGCAGTCAGCAACTTGGCAAGTCAGAATGAAATGCAATAATTTGTCTTTTTTTAGAAAGAGAATAAGAAATATGAACCATAGAGTGGAAATGAGGCTGAACAAAAAAATCCTTATCTGAACAAGCTCACTGTTTAGGGGAGTTTGAAAACTTTTCTACATTAAAAAAGAAAACTACATTAGCTATAATACTCTCTCTATCTTTTTGGTCATAGAGGTGTGTGACAATTACACGCTATGATTAAACTGTCAGGCAAAAATTACATTTAGGAAAATAATGGTACTGTTCTGCTGTAATATCCTAAGAGGCAAGTTTTGATACATTAATTCAATATAATACACTATATTGAAAGCTATGTTTCCTTCCAATATTTCCACTAAAGTCAACATGACTTCTAAAAATGTGCATTTTCTTCATAGAAGTACATCTATTTCTACCTGGCCTTTAAAAGCATTGTATATACTCATTTACGGTTTTAAATCTTGTACTTGCACCATTCAGATCTACAACCCAGAATGGTACTTGCTCTGTGATGCAGGGAAAGCTGGAACTTAGAAGAAAGTAAATGGAGAGGGGCTCCTATTTGTCATAAATACGTGTTTGTGTGTGTATAAACTTTTTGTATCATGAGGTCAGTACTGTGTGTCACAGGTCTGCACAGGCCTGCATAGAGAACTAGTAATGCTGTTAAAGGTATATGAAAAGACCAGAGAGTTACAAGGGGTTATTATCTTTAAATGATAAAATCATTATGAAAAAACATCATGATAAGATGTGAGTTGCAATGTGATGCTATTGACAACTGATGGCAAAACTAATGCATCAAACACATTTTTGATGTGTACTGTTTACTTATATGTACTGAAGAGATGAAAATTTGTAAATTGAGGCAAATAATACCTCTGGACTTTAAAGCAGTTATTCTCAGTTTTCTCAAATTTTTTTAGGTAATCTGCAGTATTTTCAATTCTGTGTGGAAGCCAAAGAAAACATATTCCCATAAAAATGCTGGGGAAAGGGAACCAAGGGTCAGCCCAGAAAATGAGCAGGAAAGCTTGGCAGCAAAGTTTTCCAAAGTAAGCAAGTGAACAATGAGGACTGGAGGATTTTCCAAGTAAGCAATTCCACTGTCATGTTACTGTAGTCTCAAAGAAAGGGAATTACTTCCTATTCCTTTATTAGAGGATTCAGACTCCATTGTCCTGCAGTCTTGTAAAGAATGTTGGCTTCTTTCTACTCAGAGGTTTCATGCAGCAGCATTGGCAAATGCTTTAAGGGGAGCCAGGTGAAGAAAAGAAAGAAGGACTGTAGAAAAGCAGGCTGTCAGACACAATAGTGAGAAGCTGGAAAAGAGGAAAGGGCAAGGAAAATAGTCAAAAAAGGGAGATATTAGAAAGAGATTAAAGGATAGAGAAAACTGGGGAAAGACAACAAAGAAATTGGCAGAAAGGAAGAAAACCAGGAAGATTTGAGGGGATAAACCTTTGCCACACAGTTGTCCGTAAATAAGTTCCCAAAAGTATTTATTTCCTGTTATAAAGCTTCTGAATTTCTTGATGTTATGCTCAAAATATTGTTTACAGGTATAACGGAAGAACATCTTACACGTAAATAAAGCAAAGAAATTCTTGTTAGTAGAACTGAAAAATAGATGCAAATCATTATCAGTCCAAATGTAACTGTAACTGAACACGAAAGAATAGTAATACAGATTAAATTTTTACACACACACACTTCTTAGTTTGTTCCTGTTCTCCTGGTGTTATGCTCACCTTTCTCCCCAGCTTCTCTAGATCCAATGCTTGGTGAGGGGGCCGGTGTTATGGTGAGTCAGCAGCATCTGGAGTCCTCCACTACGAGGAATATGATGTTCATGATGATGGTTCCTTCTTCTTCCTTCAGGGATCTACCTGGAGTACTTTCTTAATGTTTGCTACCATGCTTTTACATCTTTGCCTTTATTCACTGGTCTGCAGCTCCACATTACATATGAATTCACAATGTGATGCTTTTATGTATGTTGAATGTTATCTATTTCTTTCTTTTCTTTGCTAACACCAATATCAGTTTTGTGTAGTTCCAGGTCTGCATTTTGCTAACTGGCCATCAGTGAGTTGTTTAAGGCTGTTGGGTCTTCAGTGCTAAGCCTGTGCCCCATCTCTTATCAACCCATGACTGTACTCCTCTATACCACATACCATGTCTCCACTTCTCAAGGAGGTACATTATCATACCAGACCTGTGTTTCTCTGCTCTATGTCATTGTGATAGAGTTGTAAATATTTCATTTTCAACAGAACACCGACTCATTAGTATTATCTGTATAAAACTGGTTGGAAAAATTGCTTTCTCACCTACACAAACCTGTCTTCAGATGGGTGAAGAAACTCCACAGTAAGTCTCTGTAAACTCAGCCATTGCAAACTCCATACAAAGCTTATGGCCTGTTACTATCAATTGAAACACTGTTACAGGGCTATAGAACTACAGTGTCCCTGTAATCCTACCTTGTGCTATGTGATGCCACAGTTTCTGGGTGCCTTCTGTCTGTCTATGTATGTGTACATCCTATCTGCAAAGCTGGGTGAATTGGTCCTTGCTTGGCTGGCAATAAGTAGAAATGGACCAACACCAAATATTGCCGTAACTATAATCCATGTCACCTTCGGGAGCTGGAAATAGACAACTGTTTACAGGACTTGAGATATGATGCAGACATTTTGACAGTGTCTAGTAACCATGTGGCAAAACCAGGACCGTTACTTGAGGATAGGTGCCAAGATGCATATAGATTAATGGACAGAGATGGCAAACTTTGAAAAGGTCTGGAGGTCTTGTACTAGATGTTAAGGGATGTTAAGGATGTATCCACCTCATCCATCTGCTCTGGCCAAGGATTTCCTCCTGCTGGGCTGATGCAGCCCAGGGACCAGGGGTTTCTGCTCAGGCTGAGGGACACGACTGCCACTGTCCCATTTGCTTGTTCAGCTGGTGGTGAATATGACCACGTATCCCAGGGACATACACATAGATACAGTTATAAAGACACAGAGGACAATGACCCTAGTACGGCCCTCAGACTATCATCCATTATCGATTTTTCAGGTAGACAGTGAAGAAATTACAACAAGAAATCTGAGGGCAATCAAGAGAGACTTCAGGGCCTTGGGACAACTGCTTAAGGGATCAGGAGTGCAAGTAGTGTTCTCCTCTATTCTTCCAGTGGCAAGGAATGACGAGCAAAGGAAGAGGAAGAGCCAGCAGATCAATACCTCTGAGCCTGGTGTCACCACCAGAATTTTGGCGTTTCTGATCATGGGTCAGTTTACATGACACCAGGTCTGCTGGCAACAGATGGGTTACACCTGTCTCAAAGGATCTTTGCACAGGAGTTAGCAGAGCTCATTGAAGGAGCTTAAAGGTGGAAAGGGGTAAAATGAGGCTTGCTAGAGACAAGCCTGGGGAAGCCATGACAAATTTTGATGTATGGTGTGCTAGCAAAGTTCTTCAGTCTGCCTTCTCAGTGGAGGTAGGGGATGGAGATCCATGCAGCAGCAAAGATGGAAGAGTTATTGATGTGTTAGAAACCATGGAAGCCCGTGAGAATGGTCACATAGGGATTATGGCTTCCTCCCCAAAGAAGATGGAGGAATCACTAGTCCAACTGAAGTGCATCTACACCAATGCACGCAGCATGGGCAGCAAACAGGAGGAGCTGGAAGCCATTGTGCAGCAGGACAGCTATGACTTAGTCACCATCACAGAAACATGGTGGGATGACTCTCATGACTGGAGTGCTTCAATAAATGGCTATAAACTCTTCATGAGGATAGGCAAGGAAGGAGAGATTGTGGAGTAGTCCTGTATGTTAGGGAGCGTTTTGATTATCTGGAGCTTAGAGTTGAGTGTTTATGGGTAAGAATCAGGGGGAAGGCCAACAAGGCAGATATCATGAGAGGAGTCTGTTATAGACCACCCAACCAGGATGAAGAGGCAGACAAAATACTCTATAAACATCTGGGAGAAATCTCACAGTCACTAGCCCTTGTTCTCATGGGAGACTTCAACTTATCAAGTGTCTCCTGGAAATACAATACATCAGGGAGGAAACGACCTAAGAGGTTCCTGGAGGGTATGGAAGATAACTTCCTGACACAGCTGGTGAGTGAGCCAACTAGGGAAGGCGCCCTGCTGGACCTATTTTTTGTGAACAGAGAAAGACTTGTAGGTGATGTGATGGCTGGAGACCATCTTGGGCATAGTAATTACAAAATGATAGAGTTTTTGATTCTTGGAGAAGTAAGGAGGGGTGGTCAGCAGAACTGCTACCTTGGGCTTCCAGAGAGCAGCCTGTTTAGGAGCCTGGCTGACAGAGTCTCTTTGGAGGCAGTCCTGAAAGGGCAAAGGAGTCCAGGAAGGCTGGACATTCTTCAAGAAGGAAATCTTAAAGACACAGGAGCAGGCTGTCCCCATGTGCCGAAAGACAAGCTGGCAGGGAAGAAGACCAGCCTGGCTGAACAGAGATTTGGCTGGAACTCAGGAAAAAAGGAGAGTTTATGATGTTTGGAAGAAAGGACAGGCAACTCAGGAAAACTACAAGAACGTCAGCAGAACTGCTACCTTGGGCTTCCAGAGAGCAGCCTGTTTAGGAGCCTGGCTGACAGAGTCTCTTTGGAGGCAGTCCTGAAAGGGCAAAGGAGTCCAGGAAGGCTGGACATTCTTCAAGAAGGAAATCTTAAAGACACAGGAGCAGGCTGTCCCCATGTGCCGAAAGACAAGCTGGCAGGGAAGAAGACCAGCCTGGCTGAACAGAGATTTGGCTGGAACTCAGGAAAAAAGGAGAGTTTATGATGTTTGGAAGAAAGGACAGGCAACTCAGGAAAACTACAAGAACGTTATGAGGTTATGCAGGGAGAAAATTAGAAGGGACAAAGCTCAGCTAGAACTTAGTCTGTCTTCTGCCATAAAAGACAACAAAAATGTTTCTATAAATACACTAGCAACAAACAGAGGGCTGAAGAGAATCTCCACTCTTTATTGTAGTGAAAAGGATAAGTAAAAGGCTGAGGTACTTAAAGCCTTTGCCTCAGTCTTTAATAGTAAGACTGTTTCTCCTTCAGGTACCCGGCCCCCTGAGCTGGAAGACAGGGATGGGGAGCAGAATGAAGACCCCATGATCCACGGCGACATTGTTGGTGACCTGTTACACCACTTAGAGACACACACGTCTATGGGAATGGATGGAATGCACCCAAGGGTACTGAGAGAGCTGGTGGAAGGGCTCAGAAGGGAAAAAGCTCAGCTAGAACTTGGTCTGTCTTCTGCCATAAAAGACAACAAAAATGTTTCTATAAATACACTAGCAACAAACAGAGGGCTGAAGAGAATCTCCACTCTTTATTGTAGTGAAAAGGATAAGTAAAAGGCTGAGGTACTTAAAGCCTTTGCCTCAGTCTTTAATAGTAAGACTGTTTCTCCTTCAGGTACCCGGCCCCCTGAGCTGGAAGACAGGGATGGGGAGCAGAATGAAGACCCCATGATCCACGGCGACATTGTTGGTGACCTGTTACACCACTTAGAGACACACACGTCTATGGGAATGGATGGAATGCACCCAAGGGTACTGGGAG